>NC_133658.1:479082869-479090369 GCF_037893015.1 Macrotis lagotis
AGAGTTAGGGTAAGAGCTAGGCTTAGCGGTACGTTTTGTGCTGGAAAAAAGCAGGGCTAGGTTTAGGGTTAGGGATCAGAAATTGGGCCTAGGTTTAGGGTTAGGGTTGGGTTTAAGGGTTAGGGTTAGGGTTAGGGTTAGGAATCAGAAATTGGGTATAAGGTTAAGGATAGTGTTAGGGTTAGTGATAGGTGAGGGTTACGGTTAGGGTTAGGTTCAGGGTTAGGGTTAGGTTTAGAGTTAGGTATAGGGTTAGGGTTGCGGTAGATTTAGCGTTAGGTTTGGGGTTAGGGTAAGGGTTAGGGTTAATGTTAGAATTCGGGATAGGGTTAGGGTTAGAGTTAGAGTTAGGGTTAGAGTTTGGGATAGGGTTAGTGTTAGGGATCGGGAAGTGGGGATAGGGTTAGTGTGAGGGTTCAGATTAGCATTAGGGTTAGGGTTAATGTTAAGATTAGGGTTAGGGTTAGCGTTAGGTTTAGGTTTAGGGTTAGGGTTAGGGTTAGGGATCAGAAATTGGGGATAGAGTTAGGGTTAGGGTTAGGGTAAGGGTTAGGGTTAGGGTTAGGGTTTAGGGTTAAGGGTTAAGGGTTACAGTAAGGGTTAGCGTTAGAGTTAGGGTTAGGGTTAAGGTTAGTGTTAGGTTGGAGGTTAGTGTTATGTTAGGTGTAGGGTTTTGGTTTATGTTTAGGGTTAGAGTTAGGGTCGGAAATAAGTAGTGTTAGGTTTAGGGTTAGCCTTAGGGTTAGGGTTAGGGTTAAGGTTAGGGTTAGTTTTGAGGTTAGTGTTATGTTAGGTTTAGGGTTAGAGTTCAGTTTCGCATTACCTTAGTGGTAGCATTAATGTTAGGCTTAGGTTTATTTTTAGTGTTAGGGTTAGGGTTAGGGTTACGGTTAGTGTTAGGGCTAGGGCAGGGTTAAGGCTAGGGCTAGGGCTAGGGCTAGGGCTAGGGCTGGGGCTAGGGTTAGGTTTAGGGTTAGGGTTAGGTTTAGTGTTAGGGCTAGGGTTAGTGCTAGGGATAGGGCTAGGGCTAGGGTTAGGGTTAGGTTTAGGGTTAGGGTTAGAAAGGTTAGGGCTAGGGTTAGGTTTAGGGCCAGGCTTAGTGTTAGGGTTAGGTTTAGGGTTATGATTAGGGTTAGGGTTAGGCTTCAGGTTGTTATTAGTGTTATGTTTGTGGTTTGGGTTAGGGTTAGCTAAGTATAAGAGTAGTTTTAGGGTTCGGGTAAGTGTTAGGGATCAGAAATTGGGGATAGGGTTAGGGTTAAGGTTAACTTTAGGTTTAGTGTTGAGGTTAGTGTTAGGTTAGGTTTAGGTTTAGGGTTAGGTTCATAAAATAGTAGGGTTGTGTTTAGTCTTAGGGTTAGGGATCGAAATTAGTTTTAGGGCTAGGCTTAGACTTAGGGTTAGGGTTAGGTTTACGGTTAGGGCTAGGGCTATGGTTAGGGTTAGGTTTTGTATTAGGGTTAGTAATAGTGTTTGGGTTAGGTTTAGGGTTATGGTTAGTGTTAGGGTGAAGTTTAGGTGTAGGGTTATGGCTAAGTTTTTGGTTATGCTAATGTTTAGGTCAGGGTTAGCATTAGGGGTAGGTTTACAGTTAGGGTCAGGGATTGGCTTAGGGTTACGGTTAGGGTTACGTTCAGTTTTAGGGTTAGGGTTAGGGTTAGGGTTCAGGTTAGGGTTAGGCTTAATGTTAGGGTTACAGTTAGGGTTAGAGTTAGGGTTAGGGTTAGGGTTAGGGTTAGGGTTAGGGTTAGGTTCAGGGTTAGGGTTAGGTTTAGAGTTAGGTATAGGTTTAGGGTTGCGGTAGATTTAGAGTTAGGTTTGGGGTTAGGGTTAGGGTTAGGGTTAGGAGTAGATTTAGAGTTCGGTATGGCATCAGGTTCATGGTTAGGGTTAGGCTTAGTGTTAGTATTGGGTTTAGGGTTTGTGTTAGCGTTAGGGTTAGGGTTAGGTTTAGGGTTATATTTAGGCTTAGTGTTAGTATTGGGGTTAGGGTTAGGGTTAGTGTTAGGGTTAGGATTAGGGTTATGGTTAGGGCTAGGGTTAGGGTTCTGTTTAAGGTTATTGTTATGGTTAGGTTTAAGGTTAGGGATAGGGTTAAAGTTCGCGTTAGAGTTAGGGTTAGCATCAGGGTTAGGGTTAGGTTTAGAGTTAGCTTCAGGTTTAGTGTTGTGGTTAGGGTTACGGTTAGGTTAGGGTTAGGGTTACGGTTAGGTTTAGGTTTAGCGTTAGGTTTATGGTTATGGTCAGAAAAAAGCAGGGTTAGGTTTAGGGTTGAGGATCGGAAATTAGGACTACGATTAGGTTCAGGGTTAGGGTTAGCGTTGGATTAGTGTTAGGGTTAGGTTTAGGTTTAGGGTTAGGGTTAGGGTTATGGTTAGTGTTATCGTTAGGGCTAAGGTTACGGTTAGGTTTAGGGTTAGGGTTAGGTTTAGGGATCAGAAATTGGGGTTAGGGTTAGGGTTAGGGTTAGAAGGGTTAGGGTTAGGTTTAGGGTTAGGATTAGGGTTAGGGTTAGGGTTAGAGTTAGGTTTAGGGTTAGGGTTAGGGTTAGGTTTAGGGTTAGGTTTAGTGTTAGGGTTAGGTTTTTAGGGTTATGTTTAAGGTTAGGTTTGAGGTGAGTGTTATGTTAAGTTATGGTTAGGGTTATGGTTAGGGTTAGGGTTAAGTTTAGAGTTAGGGTTAGGTTTAGGGTTAGGGTTAGGGCTAGGGTTAGGTTTAGGGTTGGGTTTAGTGTTAGGGTTAGGGTTTAGGGTTATGTTTAGGGTTAGGTTTGAGGTTAGTGTTATGTTAGGTTTAGGGTTAGGTTTAGGTTTAGTGTTAGTGTTAGGGTCCGAGTAAAGTAGGGTTAGGTTTAGGGTTAGGGTTCAGAAATTGGGTTAGGGTTAGTGTTAGTATTTGTGTTAGGGGTAGTGTTAGTGTTAATATTAGGGTCAGGCTTAGTGTTAGGGTTCGGTTTCAGGTTGTGGTTAGGGTTATGATTGTGGTTTGGGTTAGGGTTAGCGAAGTATAAAAGTAGTGTTAGGGTTTGGGTAAGTTTTAGGCATCAGAAATTGGGGATAAAATTAGGCATAAGTTTAAATTTAGGTTTAGCTTTGAGGTTAGTGTTAGGTTAGGTTTAGGTTTAGGGATAGGTTCAGAAAATAGTAGGGTTGTGTTTAGTCTTAGGGTTAGGGATCGAAATTAGTTTTAGGGTTAGGCTTAGACTTAGGGTTCGGGTTAGGTTTACGGTTAAGGCTAGGGCTATGGTTAGGGTTAGGTTTTGTATTAGGGTTAGTAATAGTGTTTGGGTTAGGTTTAGGGTTAAGGTTAGTGTTAGAGTGAAGATTAGGTGTAGGGTTATGGCTACGTTTTTCTTTATGGTAATGTTTAGGTCAGGGTTAGCTTTAGGGTTAGGTTTACAGTTAGGGTCAGGGTTTGGCTTAGGGTTACGGTTAGGGCTACGTTCAGTTTTAGCGTTAGGGTTAGGGTTAGGGTTCAGGTTAGGGTTAGGCTTAGTGTTAGGGTTACAGTTAGGGTTAGAGTTAGGGTTAGGGTTAGGGTTAGGGTTAGGGTTAGGGTTATCGTTAGGGTTAGGTTCAGGGTTAGGGTTAGGTTTAGAGTTAGGTATGGGTTAGGGTTGTGGTAGATTTAGAGTTAGCTTTGGGGTTAGGGTTAATGTTAGAATTGGGTTAGGGTTAGCGTTAGAGTTAGAGTTAGGGTTGGGGGTTGGGATAGGGTTAGTGTTATGTATCGGGAAGTGGGGATAGGGTTAGTGTGAGGGTTCAGATTAGTGTTAGTGTTAGGGTAAGGGTTAGGGTTAGTGTTAAGATTAGGGTTTGGGTTTGGGTTAGGTTTAGGGTTAGGGTTAGGGTTAGGGATCAGAAATTGGGTTAGGGTTAGAGTTAGGGTTAGGTTTAGGGTTAGGATTAGGGTTAGGGTTAGGGTTAGTGTTTGGGTTAGGTTTAGCGTTAGTGATCAGAAATTGGGCCTAGCGTTAAGGTTAGTTTTAGGTTTATGATTAGGGCTAGGTTTAGTGTTAGGTTTAGAGTTACATTTAGGGTTAGGGTTAGGTTTAGGGTTAGGGTTAGGGTTAGGGTTAGGAGTAGATTTAGAGTTCGTTATGGCATTAGGTTCATGGTTAGGGTTAGGCTTAGTGTTAGTATTGGGTTTAGGGTTAGTGTTAGTGTTAGGGTTAGGCTTAGTGTTAGGGTTAGGTTTAGGGTTACATTTAGGCTTAATGTTAGTATTGGGGTTAGGGTTAGGGTTAGTGTTAGGGTTAGTGTTAGGGTTAGGGTTAGTGTTAGGGTTAGGGTTAGGGTTAGGGTTAGGGTTAGGTTTTTAGGGTTATGTTTAGGGTTAGGTTTGAGGTTAGTGTTATGTTAGTTTTAGGGTTAGGTTTCGCTTTAGCGTTAGCCTTATGGTCCGAAGAAAGTAGGGTTAGGTTTTAGAAATTGGGTTACAGTTAGGGTTAGGTTAGGGTTAGGGCTAGGGTTAGGTTTGGGGTGACGTTTACTGTTAGGGTTAGGTTTTTATGGTTATGTTTAGGGTTAGGTTTGAGGTTAGTGTTATGATAGGTTTAGGGTTAGGTTTAGGTTTAGCGTTATCGTTATGGTCCGAGGAAAGTAGGGTTAGTTTTAGGGTTAGGGGTCAGAAATTGGGTTAGGGTTAGGGTTAGGGTTAAGGTGAGGGTTAGCGTGAGGGTTAGGGTTAATGTTTGAATTCGGGTTAGGGTTAGTGTTAGAGTTAGAGTTAGGGTGAGGGGTTGGGATATGGTTAGTGTTACGGATCGGGAAGTGGGGATTGGGTTAGTGTGAGGGTTCAGATTAGTGTTAGTTTTAGGGTAAGGGTTAGGGTTAGTGTTAAAATTAGGGTTTGGGTTAGGGTGAGGTTTAGTGTTAGGGTTAGGGTTAGGGTTAGGGTTAGGGTTAGGGTTAGTGTTTGGGTTAGGTTTAGCATTAGGGATCAGGGTTAGGGTTAGGGTTAGGGTTAGTGTTTGGGTTAGGTTTAGCATTAGGGATCGGAAATTGCGCCTAGCGTTAAGGTTAGTGTTAGGTTTATGATTAGGCCTAGGTTTAGTGTTAGGTTTAGGGTTACGTTTAGGGTTAGGGTTAGGGTTAGGAGTAGATTTAGAGTTCGGTATGGCATTAGGTTCATGGTTAGGGTTAGGCTTAGTGTTAGTATTGGGTTTAGGGTTAGTGTTAGTGTTAGGGTTGGGCTTAGTGTTAGGGTTAAGTTTAGGGTTATATTTAGGCTTAGTGTTAGTATTGGGGATAGGGTTACGGTTAGTGTTAGGGTTAGTGTTAGGGTTAGGGTTAGGGTTAGGGTTAGGGTTAGGGTTAGGCTTTGGATTAGGGTTAGGGTAAGTTCTAGGGTTAGGATTAGGGTTAGGGTTAGGGTTAGGGTTAGGGTTAGGTTTAGTGTTAGGGTTAGGTTTTTAGGGTTATGTTTAGGGTTAGGTTTGAGGTTAGTGTTATGTTAGGTTTAGGGTTAGGTTTAGCTTTAGCGTTAGCGTTATGGTCCAAAGAAAGTAGGGTTAGGTTTCAGAATAGGTTAATGTTAGATTTCGGGTTAGGGTTAGCATTAGAGTTAGATTTAGGGTTAGGGTTTGGGATAGGGTTAGTGTTAAGGATCGGGCAGTGGTGATAGGGTTAGTGTGAGGGTTCAGATTAGTGTTAGGGTTAGGGTAAGGGTTAGCGTTAGTGTTAAGATTAGGGTTTTTGTTAGGGTTAGGTTTAGGGTTAGGGTTAGGGTTAGGGATCAGAAATTCGGTTAGGGTTAGGGTTAGGGTTAGGTTTAGGGTTAGGATTAGGGTTAGGGTTAGGGTTAGGGTTAGTGTTTGCGTTAGGTTTAGCGTTAGGGATAAGAAATTGGGCCTAACGTTAAGGTTAGTGTTAGGTTTATGATTAGGGCTAGGTTTAGTGTTAGGTTTAGGATTATGTTTAGGGTTAGGGTTAAGGTTAGGGTTAGGTTTAAGGGTTACAGTAAGGGTTAGGGTTAGAGTTAGCGTTAGGGTTAAGGTTAGGGTTAGGTTGGAGGTTCGTGTTATGTTAGGTGTAGGGTTTGGTTTAGGTTTAGGGTTAGAGTTAGGGTCGGAAATAAGTAGTGTTAGGTTTAGGGTTAGCCTTAGGGTTAGGGTTAGGGTTAAGTTTAGGGTTAGTTTTGAGGTTAGTGTTATGTTAGGTTTAGGGTTAGGGTTCAGTTTCGCATTAACTTAGTGGTAGTGTTAGGGTTAGGGTTAGGGTTATTTTTAGTGTTAGGGTTAGGGTTAGGGTTACGGGTAGTGTTAGGGCTTGGGCTAGGGTTAAGGCTAGGGCTAGGGCTAGGGCTAGGGCTGGGGCTAGGGTTAGGTTCAGGGTTAGGGTTAGGGTTAGGGTTAGGGTTAGGGTTAGGGTTAGTGTTAGGGCTAGGGTTAGTGCTAGGGATAGGGCTAGGGCTAGGGTTAGGGTTAGGTTTAGCGTTAGGGTTAAGGTTAGGGTTAGGTTTAGGTTTAGGCTTTGGGTTAGGGTTAGGGTTAGGTGTAGGGTTAGGATTAGGGTTAGGGTTAGGGTTAGGTTTTTAGGGTTATATTTAGGGTTAAGTGTGAGGTTAGTGTTATGTTAGGTTTAGGGTTAGGTTTAGCTTTAGCGTTAGCGTTATGGTCCGAAGAAAGTAGGGTTAGGTTTCAGAAACTGGGTGACAGTTAGGGTTAGGGTTAGGGTTAGGGCTAGGGTTAGGTTTGGGGTGAAGTTTAGTGTTAGGATTAGGTTTTTAGGGTTATGTTTAGGGTTAGGTTTGAGGTTAGTGTTATGATAGGTTTAGGGTTAGGTTTAGGTTTAGCGTTATCGTTATTGTCCGAGGAAAGTAGGGTTAGGTTTAGTGTTAGGGGTTAGAATTTGGGTTAGGGTTACTGTTAGGGTTAGGGTGAGGGTGAGGGTGAGGGTTAGGACTAGGGTTAGGGTTAGGGTTAGAGTTAGGGTTAGGTTTAGCGCTAGTTAGGTTTAGGGTTAGGGTTAGGGTTAGGGTTAGGGTTAGGGTTAGGGTTAGGGTTAGGGTTAGGGTTAGGGTTAGGGTTAGGGTTAGGGTTCTGTTTAAGGTTATTGTTATGGTTAGGGTTAAGGTGAGGGATAGGGTTACAGTTAGCGTTAGATTTAGGGTTAGCATCAGGGTTAGGGTTAGGTAGAGTTAGCTTCAGGTTTAGTGTTGTGGTTAGTGTTACGGTTAGGTTAGGGTTAGGGTTACGGTTAGGTTTATGTTTAGCGTTAGGTTTATGGTTATGGTTGGAAAAAAGCAGGGTTAGGTTTAGGGTTGAGGATCGGAAATTAGGACTACGATTAGGTTCAGGGTTAGGGTTAGGGTTGGATTAGTGTTAGGGTTAGGTTTAGGGTTAGGGTTAGGGTTATGGTTAGTGTTATCGTTAGGGCTAAGGTTGCGGTTAGGTTTAGGGTTAGGGTTAGGTTTAGGGATCAGAAATTGGGGTTAGGGTTAGGGTTAGGGTTAGAAGGGTTAGGGTTAGGTTTAGGGTTAGGATTAGGGTTTGGGTTA
>NC_133658.1:480770959-481021957 GCF_037893015.1 Macrotis lagotis
TGAAGAGGAAGGTTAATTGAATATATTTAAGTCACTTCAGTCATATCGTGTTTGTGTTTGATCACATTTTTTTCTGCCACCTTTTTGGTAAAGAGGATTATGAAAGGCAAAAAGAGAGAAAGTCCAAGAGTGTGATGAAAAGGAAATAAAATTAATGTTCATAATCCCTATATTATGTATTCTTTAAGAAAAGATCAGAATTGGGGTGGCTAGGTGGCACAGTGAATAGAGCACTGGCCCTGGAGTCAGTAGTACCTGAGTTCAAATCCAGTCTCAGACACTTAATAATTACCTAGCTGTGTGGCCTTGGGCAAGCCACTTAACCCCATTTGCCTTGCAAAAACCTTTAAAAAAAAAAAAAGAAAAGAAAAGATCAGAATTTAGTAGAAAATTTGAAATGGAAATGCAGTATACCAAGTCAAACATTAAGATTTATTAAGTCCCTCCAATGTTCCATATACTGTACTAAATTCTGGGGATATAAGCAGTCTTTTCCTCAAAGTGCCCAAAATCTAATTTGGGAGGTATGGGGAGATGAACAGTATGATAAATTGTTCTGTGTCAAAAATTATATACAAGATGAATTTGAGAAAATCTCAGAAGGAAGACATTAACTTTAATTAGGACTCAGATGGGTTTGTAGGAGGAAGGTTCTGAAGGATTTTGAGAGCCAAAAAAGGATCTTAGGTAATAGGGAATTTATTAGATGGCAGGGGCAGGTGTTTGGTAAAGGGACATGGTCAGTCTTTCACTTTAGGAAGACAATTTGATAGCTTAATGGAAGATAGAATTCTATACAATCTTCTGACCATTTTATATTTAAACATTGATGTTTAAACATATCTGATTCTCCAATTTTCCCCCTTCCCAGGTTCCTATGGAATACAACCATTTACAGGAAATCCCAATAATATCTTTGCGAAACAGACTATTGTTATTACATCATATCTCAGAACTCTTTTGTCCATGCATTCCCATGTTTGATCTTGAGGGGCGTCTTGATGAAACTGGCCAAGGACCTTCAGTTGGATTTGACACATTACGGGGAATTCTGATATCTCAGGGAAAGGTACTTGTGAAAATCTTTGCTATAGTATTTTAAATGACACCTTTGCTCAATTAAACTTAATTATATTTTTTTTTTTCTGTAAGGCAATGAAGTTAAATGGCTTGCCCAAGGCCACACAGCTAGGTAATTATTAAGTGTCTGAGATTGGATTTGAACTCAGGTACTCCTGACTCCAGGGCCTGTGCTCTATTCACTCTGCCACCTAGCCGCCTCTTGATTATGGTTTTTAAAAAAAATTAAAAAGTGAAAAACTTAGTTCAGTTTACTATTTTATTGCTATTTTGCTGTAGTCAGTATTATTACTCTGCTCTGCTAGATACTACAAAATAATTTATCCTTTCAGAATCATTTAAAAATAATTGATTATGATCAGTCCTATAGTTCTAATCTGGTCTCAGACTGTGTGACTCTGGGCAAGTTATATTATTTTATTTTATTTTTTTTCAAGGCAATGGGGTTAAGTGGCTTGCCCAAGGCCACACAGCTGTGTAATTATTAAATGTCTGAGGCCAGATTTGAATTCAGGTACTCCTGACTCCAGGGCCGGTGCACTATCTGCTGCACCACCTAGTTGCCCCCCTGGGCAAGTTATTTAACCCCCGTTGGTTCCCCCAAATAGCAGGAGGAGGAGGATAGGGTGGGGGTAGGAGTGAAGGAGGAGGAGGAGGAGCAGCAGCAGTAATATAATAATAATAATAATAATAATAATAATAGCCATTATCATAAAAATCCTGTTGAAGATGTTCTATTTAAAGATACTTAAGCTAAATACTATTTTTATCAGATCCTGTGGCAAGGTAGGTTACAAAACTGTTTTGGTCTATGTTACAGTGAATGTCCAGCAAGTTATATAGAGGTAAAATAGGGATTTCTCTTTGAATTATAGAATGGTGGCCAGAAAATGACATCAGATGCTGTTTTACCAGAAATTTTTTAGGGAATACATTGACTAGTGCTGGAATAAGATTTCAAAAATGATGATGCCTTTTGTTAATATTAAACTATCCTTTTTTTGAGTGCTTATTCATCAGGGATCACTTTGAGGTTTTGTGTTAAAATAAGATATTTAGGTGTCAAAAAGGGGTAAACGTTGTATTCTCTAAAATAACGAGAGCTTTGTCTCTGTTTTAGTTCTATCGCTAGCTAGCTTTGAAATCTCAGATGAGTCACTTTAATTCACTTATAAAACTTTGTTCTATGGGTTGGATGCTGAATGTGTTCTTTGAAAAGATGAATGAAATGCAGTTCTGTTTTTTCAGAAACTTTCCTGTCGGGATATAAGAAAAACAAAATGAGACTCTAAAGTCATATGACTTGGGTTTATGTAAATTATCTTGGTCAAAACTGCCTCTTTTTCCTCATCTGAAAAAGCAGGGAGTGGGACGAGATGCTCTCTGAGGTGACTTCTAGCCTAGATATATGATCTTTTGAAAATACAATAGCTAGAAAACAAGCACTAAGGTCCACATAAATTGGAAAGGATAATTGGCTAGAAGTACTATGTTAATGATGTAATATTTTATGAATTTTATAAACTGTTATGGAATTTTGATATTTGTGTAGTGCCTACATACAGATTTCGAGCAAGCTGGTATACAACATTAAGGGATTAAAAAACTATATATTTTTACAAATAATCATATCTTACATATTTGTGATTATTGTAATGAGCTTATATTTTGATTTTAACTAACAATTTAAATTTCTATTACTTACAAATAGCAAACTTAATTAATTTGAAGTTGCTCTTCTTTCCCTTAACCCTTTTAGAAATAGAAATGCTTATAACCAATAAAGTAAAATATTAGCAGCAGGAGAGAGATGCATAAAAACTTCACCACACAAACTAGATGACCAGATTGTTGACTTGAGAAGAGATTTGGGGAAGCTTATTTTTTTCTTAACTTTTTTTTCCTTAGGTTTGATTGAAATTCAACCCCCCCCCCCAAATAATGTCAGTTCTCATTGATTCCCGTCTCAGACTCCCCTATAGAAGCTTCTCTTGTCCATCAACTGGGTGGGGAAATAGATAGTTTTGGGCTTGTAGTCAGGAAGACCTGAATTCAGATCCTATTACAGACACTTAGTAATTGTGTGATTCTGGACAAGTTAGTTAATCTTTCTTAGTCTCAGTTTTCCCATCTGTGAAATGAAGGTAGTAATAGCACCTACCTTGAAGGATTGTTTTGAAGTTAAAGTGAAATAATGATCAGAAAGTTTTTTGTGAACCAAAAAGTGTATATAGCAGAGCAAAAAGACAAACCACCACATTGTCCATGTCTGACATGTTTTACTTTGTTCTGCTGCTTGAGCCTCCTGTCTCCAGAGGGGGAGTGTCTGTGCTTCATCTTTAGTATTCTGAGGACCCAAATGATCTTGGCCTTGGTTAGTGTTCTAAAGTCTTTCAGTGCTATTTTATTTTACATTATTGTGGCTATCATATACATTGTTTTGCTATTTCTCCTCTTTCTGTGTATTAGTTCATAAAAAGAAACTTTCCAACTTGCTCAAATTCTTGATATTTATAATTTTTTTTAATAGTGTAGCAATAATACATTATATTTTGTGAACCATGATTTGTTCAGTTACTAACTAGTCAGCAGCAATTTTCTTTCCAGTTCTTTGCTTTTTCAAAAAACAAAACAAAACGCTGCCTTACAAGTTTTTGTGTGAATAGGATCTTCCCTCTGATTTCCTTGGGGTTTGTGCTTAAGAATGATATCATTGTGTCTAAGAGTGTACAATTTGATGACTTTGGTGATATAATTTCATATTTTTTATGTGCTATACTATATGAGGATTATTTTCCAGCAGTACCAATAATGCATAAGTGTGTCTTTTTGTCCTATAGACCCTTTACGTTTTTAATGTTTTTGTCTTTTGTCATTTTTGCCATTCTGATGTCTTTTAGGTTAAAAACCTCAGAAGTGGTCTAATTTAAATTTCTCTTAGGTATTTGGAGCATTCTTTTGTATAATGTATTTAGAGCATTCTTTTGTATAATCCTTGCTAGTCTGCTTTTCTTCTTTTGCAAACTTTATACCCCTTGACCACTTACCTATTGGGGAATGATTTTTTTCTTTTTGGTCGGTTGCATTTGAACTCGAGTCCTCCTGATTCCAGGACTGGTACTCTTTCCACTGCATGCTCCCTTGGGGAATTATTCTTGAAGAAATAAGAAATATATATTTCTAAGCAAAGTATTCACTAAATGTGTAGAAAGATCTAAATGAAAAGGCATTTTTTACAGATAATGAAAAATTCCTGACAAGTTGTATTTTCAGAGCAGGAAATTAACAAGTATTAAACATGATATCATTCTGAGAGGGCTCTTGTAATCACAGAAAGTAAAGAACTAATTGATATACATTAATATTTGTAGTGTTATGATTATTTTTTCTAGAAACTTTATTGTGTATGAACTATTTCAGTATCTAAGTATTCAAGTTTTTATTAGACAAGTCTGTTGATCTTATGTAGGCTGTGTGGTATAAAATAACGAGTACTTACAAGACAAGGGAGATATGTACTCAGGTTAACAATTATGCTTTTAGTACTTATTAGCTGTGTGATAGTGGACAATTCATTTAAATCTCTTGGAATCTTAGTTTCCTGGGAATAATAATACCTACAGTGCCTACCAAGTTAAGTTATAACAGAAATGTTATAAATGTTATAAATAAAAAAACAACTAAATTTTAAGTCAATCTTCTACCATCAACAACAGTGAAATCACCGTAATTAACATCATAGTTCCCAGATATGCTATGTGAGGGAAGCAGAAATAATGCTTAAAAAAAACAATGATAGTCAGCAGTAAGTATCTGCTATGTTCCAGGTTCTGGGAAGAACAAATAGACTTTTCCATATATATACAAAGAAGGCTCATAGTCTGTAGGTAATATAATTTTGAAGCTATTGATTAATTCCAAAGAGAGCTGAAAAAACAGGACAGATTCTAGATGCTTAGAAAAATTCACAAACCTTATCACCAAAGGTAATTAAGGTATCATATATACTTTCTGATATTTATAAAAAAGAAATGTTTTTGAGAATAATCTTATGCATCGAAAACACCTTTAAAAAAATAGACTTGCCTCCCTATCTTGTTCAATATAAATGTACAGAGGTCTCTCATTGTCCCAGTCCTACAGTGATCACTCTAGAAGTTTTGACCTTTACTTTTGCTGACCTGGGCTACTTCAGCATCTTTAGATAGCCTGGTGGCCCTCAGGGTTTCACTGGTGCCAGACAGTACAGATACCTAATCATGCTTCAAGTCATGATATCCCTCTAGGATAAATATAAGCCTTAGATATGTACAGATATGTACATGTGCCTCCTTTAGAATAGAAGCTCCTGGAGAGTTGAAATTGTTTAATTCTTTGTTTGCCCAGTGCCAAACATAGTACCTGGGTCATAGTAGAATTTAATAAATTCTTGCTGTTGGATTATCTATGAAGCATTTCTGTTGGTCCCAGAAAAAATTTTGATTGACTTATCAATTCTTCCAGTCAACTCTCTATATACCTGAAGGACTTCTGCTTCTTTTTTGTTCCACAGGTCAAAGATGAAAGAAATTGCAGAATGTTATGATTATTGTTTTTTTTTTTCCGGAAGCTATGTTGTATATGGACCATTTCAGTATTCAAGTTTCTATCAGATACCCACTTCCAGGGTGGGTGGATCTCTCTCTCTCTCTCTCTCTCTCTCTCTCTCTCTCTCTCTCTCTCTCTCTCTCGTGCAAGCGTGCACACACACATACACACACACACACAGACACAGACACACACCTCACTTGATATATTTTTCTTCCTCTTTTTTATACATACCCTGCCCTAATATCCATATATAGTATTAATTAGGAGAGATATTTTGAATTTGTTTCAACTGACTGATTTAAACTGCATTGAAAAGATAACTTCTAGGTTTTTTATGATATTTTATATTATTTTATTTTATATTTAATAATAAATATAATATAAAATATATTACATATTATATTTTACATTATATTTTATATTATTTAAACTTTCATAAAATTTTAAAATGAATATTTTAATTATCTACAGTTTCCTGTGTTACATCATAAATAATGTTTTATAATTTTATCCTAAATTTGTCCATTTTGACCCTTTTTAGGAAGCAGCTTTCCGAAAAGTTGTACAAGCAACTATGGTGAGAGATCGTCAGCATGGTCCTGTAGTAGAGTTAAACAGAATACAGGTAAAAGAAATGTGTGAAAGAAAGTGTAACAGAACTTAGAAACTTTTATGTGATGCTTTTCGAAAAATGGATTTTATGTCACAGTGATGATAGGAGTAAAGAAAAGATGATATTGGGAACAAATGTCTCTCCCTAGGCATTTTTATTGATCCCTCGATAAAAAGGAATAATAGCATTATTAGATATATGTAGGTTTCTGGCCCTTTGTTCCCCTGCCTACATCTTGTGTCCAACAAAGAAATTCTGATGACATCAAGTATGCTTATAGGACTCAAAAGTTGAAAAAAATGGATAAATTACTGTTTATTGTGTTGATGATTGCTATAAATAGGAGATTAATCTTTGGTTTTTCTTGGTTTTTGAAAAACTCCTTCCACCAAGGCAGATTTTAACTAAATTTGATTCTAAGTCTTAGGAAGTTGCTTCAAGCCCATATAGATTTAGGGCTTTGTCTAGTATTACATGACTGCTAGTAAGTGTCAGAGATGGGATGTGAAACAAAATTTTCCCTGACTTCTTGTTCTTATTTTAAGGACAGGTTGCTTTAAAGTTTCTTGTCATTTAATGCACAAATGAAAATAGTTCTCATTTTAGCTATCTTTGTAACTTCAGTAAATTCTTGAAAAGGAAACAGATAATTTGAAGAAAAAAAATCCTTTGTTCAAATTAACACATGATTTTTACCCTGCTGTTGATTATATGACTAGAAGTCTTTCCACAGTTATACTGGTTCATTTTGAATAAAGTTTATTAAACTTTTGTTCTTTGTTGTATAGCACATGTGACCACATTGATGGAAGTGGTCATGGGTGGCTCTTTTCCTGTTCACTGACGTTGGAATATTTAATATTATGCCAGAGGCCAGTGAAGTTATGTCCACAAATATTTGCTCTACATTATTAATGCATTGTTTCAGTTAACTTAATGAAATGACCTTTTCTTATTAAGATTTGGATATAGACTTTGTAACTATAACAAAAAGTACAGTTTAGAATGCAGGAACTCTGGTGACTTCTACATAACTAAATTTATTCACTTCAAAGGACATTTTTTTTAGCAAAGTACTTCAGAATTTGATAAAGCTGTTCTTTACTTGAAGTAAATTAGAAGTCTCTATTGAAAATTACTTAACATTTAATACACAAATGAAATTAGTTCACTCTTTAGATATCTTCCTAATTCCAGTTGATTTTTAAAAAGGAAACAGTACAAAGAAAAAAAAAATCTTTTATTTAGATATACATAGTTTTTACTCTGCTGTTAACAAAATCCTAATTAATAATAATCCTCCAGTAATCAGAACTTCCCTTTTCTCACGTCCTATTTTTTTTTTATCAGAAACACAAGTGCATATTGAATTTAATTTAATTATTGGGAACACACCTCCTGATTTATATCACACTCATTGTGCCTTAGGAGATGGTTTCTTGGTATACTGTGATCATAAAATTCACCCTATAGCTAGCCCTTCTTGTGATGAGCCATCACTAGAACTATCTATTTGTTTCTTTTGGTTCATTGATTTTAAAAAAAAGATATGCAAATTTTTGTTGCACCTCCCATACAGTGTACATCTATTTATATTTTAGGTAAAACGATCAAGGAGTAAGGGTGGTTTGGCTGGCCCTGATGGTACCAAGTCTGTTTTTGGCCAAATGTGTGCTAAAATGAGTTCATTTAGTCCAGACAGCCTCCTCCTTCCTCATCGAGTGTGGAAAGTCAAGTTTGTTGGTAAGAATTTTCCCCTCTAGGATTTTTTTATTTACCCTGCCTATACTGTAATATATTGATCACAGTTATAAATAGTGAAAAAAATGCCATGCTATTTAAAGGATCTAAGTATTAGTACCATGAAGTTGTAGTAAATGACTCCAGTGAATGTTGAGCTTAGTGCAAAAAACCATTTTAATATGAAAAAATATGTCAAATTTTTTAATAAAAGACAAAATTTAGTAAACATTTGCTACTTTGTTAATTGCTCAAATTATAGGCTGAGAAGAATGCAAACAGTTTGCTCTCATGGAGTTTCTTATCTCTGTAAGCATGAGTTATGACTCATGCACAACATAAGTGGTATTTAAGAACCTAAGTCATTGCTGATAGAAGATATCAGGAATGCACAATATATACATCTGTGCATATATGTATTTATATGTACTCTTTCTCATAATCTGAATTTCTACCAACTTTATTTTCCTTTCAAGGTGAGTCAGTGGATGATTGTGGAGGTGGTTATAGTGAATCAATAGCAGAAATGTGTGAAGAACTTCAGAATGGACTTACTCCTCTCCTGATTGTAACTCCAAATGGCAGAGATGAATCTGGAGCTAACAGAGACTGCTTTTTATTGAACCCAGCTGCCAAATCTTCCTTGCATACAAACATGTTTCGTTTCTTGGGTAGGTTTTGATAAACTACTAATGCTTTATTAATTTGGGATAGGACCCCTGAAAATTTGAATCAGAAGACTAAATTTGAAGCCTCATTCCCTAATTTCTTCCTTTGTAACTAGGGGGAAAAACCCCTACATTTAACCTAAGACTCATTCTTTCCATCTTTAAAATGTAAATGGTTTCTGTACTCTTTCTTACAGTCTGCTTTGTGAGGAAATACTTTGTAAGCCCTAATGTAGTCTACAAATAGAATTATTTTACTCTTTTCACTTGGTGAAAAAAGCATGAAAAGTTGCTAGTCATTAAGAAATAAAGCAATTAGAATTTTAAAAAAAAGTTGGAAATTTGGAACAATCAATCATTGTTAAATTTGTTAATCAATATATAAATAAAAGCTGTTTAATTTACAGATTTTTAGTTGAGGCAAAGCACTGTGAACAAGAGCCAGACTACATGGAATATGAACTTTGCTAACAATAATAAAATCCTAAGAAATACCACTGAGTGCAATGGGTATTCTGTTGAAATTTGTAAAGTTACTTTTTTGTTTAGATACTATCCTCAAAATATTTCTGTCTTTGTTATTTTAAAAAATTATCAGGTGTGTTACTCGGCATTGCCATTCGAACTGGGAGTCCTTTAAGCCTCAACCTTGCTGAACCTGTCTGGAAGCAGCTGGCAGGGATGAACCTTACAATTGCTGATCTTAGTGAGGTAAAGTGTGGACAAAAAAAATAGAGAGCTGTGAAAGAAATTTATCCTTGATTTATTCCATATGACTAAGAAAATGACATCTAGTGTTATTTCTTAATTTTGAAATTTTTTGTATAGCCTAGTTTGTAGCTAAACCAGTTTATTTGGGAAATTAATATTTATCATCTAGCTTAAAATTACAGAGCTATAGAATCTTACCATGTCAGAATTGGAAGGTATATGAGACTTTTCCTTTTTACATATGAGGCACTTAAAACCTGTTTTTTTCCTTCTCAGAAATCAGTTTTTCTTTTTTTTATATATTTTTCCAATTACATGTAAGAATAATTTTTAACATTTGTTTTAAAAAGGTTTTTAATTTGAAATTCTTTCCTTCCTTCACTTGCCCTCCTTCCTCATGTAGAAGGCAAGCAGTTTTATATTATACATGTGCAGTTATGCAAAACTTATTTCCATATTAGTCATGTTGCAAAAGAAAACAAAATTCTCTTGTGACACCCCTCCCCCAAATTAAAAAAACTAAGGAAAAAGTAGTATGTTTCTATATGCATTCAGAGTCCACCAGTTCTTTCTCTGGATGTGGATAGTATTTTTCATCGTAAGTCTTTTGGAATTGTCTTTGTATTGCTAAGAATAGCCAGGACTTCCAGAGATGATCATCATACAATATTGTTGTGTCAAATGTCATTTTGAAAAAAGCTTTTTTTTGAATGAAATTAATTTCCTATTTTCTTCTTCTTAGGATAAAGCATTTGTTTTTATAAAAAAAATTAAAAAATAATTTCTGAACACAGATAATGCAAATTTATTGTAAATGTGCCAGATAAAATGGTTTTATATGAATCAGTTTTTATTATTATGGGATGATAATTTTGTTGGTTTACTATGCAAATTATTACTTTCTTTTGAAAGGTTGATAAAGACTTTATTCCTGGGCTGATGTACATCCGGGACAATGAAGCTACTTCTGAGGAGTTTGAAGCAATGAGTCTTCCCTTCACAGTGCCAAGTGCAAGTGGTCAGGATATTCAGTTGAGCTCTAAATATACTCATATTACATTGGATAACCGTGCTGAATATGTTAGATTGGCAATAAATTACAGGTTTGTGGGATTTATTTTTCCTACTTGTTTAGACTTCTTATAATATTCATCATTGCTTAAAATGTTTTGGTTGCATGTAACAAAATATTTCTCATGAAGTCTAAAATTTTCTAAGATCTTCGAATCACAGCTCATCCATTCTGAGTTGTAAGAGAACATTGAGACTATTTAATTACCTTTGTTTTGCACTTTTGAAGTTGCAAATAGAATGTCCTAACAGAGACAAACTGATCAATTGATCAAACTGATATGTAGTTCAGTGTTTGTTTGCCTGTTTTATTACTTTATATCCCCAAAGCTATTCTTCTGGTTATAGGACCCAAGTTTCAAATTTCTTAGAATAATAGCTAGACTAAAGGTAAACAAACCTCAAAACTTGTGCATCTTTTTAAAGGAATTAGATCATAGTATAGAAATTAAAAGGAACATCAGAGGTCATCTAATCTACATGGAAATTTTGTGAAAAAAGACAGTCTTTCTATTTCTTTGAGTTCTCATTAGTATCTACTTCTATTTGGCCTTGGGGTGTGTAGTTGATAATAAATGTTTCTTAATGTAACATAATACACTAATTTCTTTTTTACTATACATATAAGCTCTTTGAGGAAAACTGTTTCATACCGTTTTCTTTTACAGTGCCTTTTATATAGGAAGTTTAGTAAATGTTTATGGATGGCTTTATTATCATTATTATTATTATAAATTATCATTATTATCTATTATTAGATACATTTTCTGGTAGATATTTTTGTCTTTTGGATCTAAAACATTTTTTCTGTCATATCTACTATCTGATTTGATACATATAAATAAATGGAGAGTCATGTTATTTATGTTAATTAATTTTTGGTAAAAGAAATTTTCTCCTTGATTCTTTGAGAGGGTTTCTTTTCTGTTTTTCTCAAGGCTTTGTATGCAGTGAGTTTTAAATAAATAGTAATTACTTAATTTTTAAAAGTTCATATAGCTTTCCACAACAGTATTTTTTCTTAAGAATAATAATTATATACTAAAATCTGCAAAATATTGTCAAAAAGATTGTTATTTGAGCTGCTTATTTGAAGTGACTAAATATAGGAATTTAAATCCCCAGGAACAATTATAATATATACTTTCTCATTTAGACTCCATGAATTTGATGAACAAGTTGCTGCAGTACGGGAAGGTATGGCTCGAGTCGTCCCTGTTCCTCTTCTTTCACTTTTTACTGGATATGAACTGGAAACTATGGTATGTTTGCTTCTTTGTTTTCCATTTTCATTGGATTATTTCTTAGGGGATATAGGTGGAACTATCTTGATGAGCCAAAACATTGCTGTAGTTTTTTTTAAGCTTTCATTTAAAGACCTAAAGTTTATGCATGCATTTAATTGAAACTAAATAAAAAATTGAATAGATAATTCTAATAAAAAGAAAAATTAATGTAACGATTTCATTGATTTTAAATATATCATGTCTCTAAATCTTAAACTCTGGGGTCAAGCAAATTAAATGGCTTATCTCTAATTAGGTAATGTTTATTAGTCATGTAAGACCTTTCAAGAAAGAAAAGAATTAATTTTTGTGTGGAAAATATAAAATCTTGAAAATTTTCAATTAGTTCTAATCAGACATTGTTTTCTCAGGTATGTGGAAGCCCTGATATTCCACTTCATCTTTTAAAATCTGTAGCCACATATAAAGGAATTGAACCTACTGCCTCCTTGATTCAGTGGTTCTGGGAAGTGATGGAATCCTTCTCTAATACAGAACGTTCTCTTTTCCTCCGTTTTGTGTGGGGCAGAACACGACTTCCTAGAACAATTGCTGATTTCAGAGGCAGAGACTTTGTTATTCAGGTAAGGTTGATGGTGGTAGTTGAAAGCAGGAATCTATGAAAATAGGAGAGTGTTCTGTTACTGACTTAAACATGCATTTAATAAATGATATGCAATAAAAATAACTTTAATGAATTCATTTAGGTTCTCAGGAAAATGAAAAGATGTCTATTATTCTGGCTATGAATATCTTGAAATAATTTTAATAGCTTGTATTAACTCTGATGAATATCACAGATTTGCACAGATTTGAATTTTTGAACTTTTCTTTTTTCCTGAACTTTAACATGTCTGAAAAACATCACACTCCTCTACTGATTTGGTAGAAATGTCCTAGCCATGGTAGAATAAGGCTATTTCCTTACCTTTTTGTAATTTATCTGACCACCATTTAGAAGATATCATGGTGTCAGGGTTAGAGTAGTCATGAGATCTTGTTTCATAGTCCTATCTGAGGGGCAGCTAGGTGGCACAGTAGATAGAGTACTGGTCCTGGAGTTAGGAGGACCTGAGTTCAAATCCGGCCTCAGACACTTAATAATTACCCAGCTGTGTCACCTTGGACAAGTCATTTAACTTCATTGCCTTGCAAAAAAAAGAAATCAAATTAATCAAAGTCCTATCTGAGAGTCACGTCTCAGTTTTTAGGTTCCTAAAATGCAAAGTAGAGATATGCTGTGTGTTCCCCAGAGTTGGGAGGAAAGTACTACCTTTTTTGTAGCTTAAAGTTCTATTTAAATCTGGATATCAATATACACTGAAATTTTGCAACTTTTTAAAGGTGTCATGGTGTGTGTGTGTGTGGTGTGTGTGTGTGTGTTGACAGTTTTGCTTAAAAAATGCATTTTTTTCCATTCTTAATCATAGCTCATTTGACCTAGAAAATCAGATGGCTACAGAAAGTTTTGTGTCTGAATCATTGTTAGTGATAATAAGTTCTGTGCCATAGTCTTTCTGGCTGGAAAATGAACTTTACCTATCCACAGGGATATTATCTTAAATGAAATAATCAAGCCTTTTAAATGCCTACTGTGTGCTAGGTCTGTGTTTCAAAAACCTTAATGGCAAGCCTTCTGAGAATCTATGTGAAATTAAAATATGGTGACCACAATTTGTCTAATGAGATTTCCTTATAATGGAAAAACAGATCTACTGAAGGATCATATTTGAAAGTACCTTGCAAGAATATCTCATTACCCTTTTTTCCTGACTGATTCTAGGAAATCTGTAAGAATTAGAGCCCTGATTTCTAATTCTCAAGCTATCCTTTGACCAGTTCTCCCAGAAGACCCTAATTTTGAAATGAATATTGCCAAATCAGAATGTACTTTGTTCTTGTGGAAGGATTTCCATGATATTTCTATCTCTAGCCTTAGGAACCTGAAGTGGAGGAAACTTGTTCCAAATATCCCTCACTTGAATTGAGATATGACATTGTGTATTTGGTACCCTCCATATATTATAGAGGGTCTCTATTGTGCAAACAAGAAGTTAAGTGATGAAAGCATTTGACTTAGAATTGTCATGTCATGTTATGTATTAGATTTAAATAAAGTAGCAGTAGTAATTTATTGTCTTTTATGAGGTTTTCTTTTTTTCTTTGTTACAAATACAATTTTGAAAGTTATACTTTTTAAAATTAACTCAGTATAGTTTCCACTTCTAAAAAGAGTTAATCATGTATCTAAGTTTAGTTCCCTCTTATTATAATTTCCAAAGTTTAATGAAAGAATAATTTAAAGCACCAATATTATGCTACAGTTAATAAAAATGTCCCTATGACCAAGTGCTCTAAATAGATTTTTTCTGGAGAAAAATTAATCAAATGTAGATAGAAAAAAAGAGACTGAGGCTATTCTTTTTACATTTTATTTTTCATATTTATATGAAATTAGATAATTTGGTTTGTTATACTTGATATTAATATGAATTTTTAAAATGTTTGCTGAATTTCATAATTATTCTTTGCTATCTGTTCTAAGTTTACTGAATATTATTAATTAGTTAATTTTTTTTCATTGATAGGTTTTGGATAAATACAATCCACCTGATCACTTCCTTCCAGAATCATACACATGCTTCTTTTTGCTGAAATTACCCAGGTACTCCTGTAAACAAGTACTAGAGGAAAAACTGAAATATGCTATTCATTTTTGCAAGTCCATAGACACTGATGATTATGCCCGGATAGCACTCACAGGAGAACCAGCTGCTGATGACAGCAGTGATGATTCAGATAATGAAGATGCAGATTCATTTGCATCGGACTCTACCCAAGATTATTTAACAGGACACTGAAATGGAAAATATATTGTCATAAGACATCAGGTTATGTCAAGCACTGAGACAGAAAGCCAGCATTGGCATCCTGCTACAGGACTGTTTGGAGTACTGAATATCAGTTGTGTATAACAAAGGAATATTAATCTTTTACACATGGGTCAAGGAGAGTGTGTTGTTTGTTCATAATAGGAATAATGATTTATAATCTATAAATCAACTTTGAGTAAATGGCACTGTATATGGACACTTAACATTGAGTTTGAAAGGTGAGGTTCACCCCTCCTCTGCTCATTATGCTGCATAACATTTAGATCTTTTGTGTTTACTAAAGTGTTGTAAATGTTTATATAAATATGATAGTGCAGCATCCAAAAAATAAGGAAGTGAAACATTTTTGATTGTGGGTGCAATAGATTTTTTTTCTTATTAAGTGTTGTAACTGTGCATCTTCTTGATTGTATATTGGAAATATTGTGCAACTATTGAATAGTATTATAAATATTTTGATTAACTTTACTAGAAGTTTGTTTATTAAAAACTTTTTGAACATTAAATTATCAGTATTCCTTGAAATACATCCAGAGGTTATTAAATAATAAAAAGGCCATTTGGTTCTCACTCTTCTCCCCATGTGTATATTTTAGCTTATGTATTATGTATCTTAAATTGATACCTTTCTGTGAGCAGCATCATAACTTTTATCATGGAAAGTGTACTGTATATAATTAATTTGTGCCATGTATATGCAAAAATTATTATTCCCTTCAAATAAACCATTCGTCACAAGAACTGAGACTGAACTTCTTATCTGCTTAGGATAGCATCAGAGTTTACTATTTAAAAAAACAACATTGCTGTCTAAGACAGCAATGGTCAGACCTTTCTGATGAGTGACATATTGAGAAAATGATATTAAATATTATAACTTCCAAGAATGTAGAAGTGTTTTATTTCTGATGAAAGTTACTTTCTTAAGAAAGAGGAGACACTCAACAAAATGAAAGAAAAAAAAATCTTCTCTTGAATTTACCGAAAGGGACCTTAGGGATGATACAGTCCACTCATATTACAGAAAACTAAAGACAGAGATGTTAAATAACTTGCCCCTAGTGTAAGTAATTAGTTCAGACCCATCTCCTTTAACTCATGACCAAGCCAGGAGATAGCCAGATTTATTTTCATCTTAAGCCAGGATTTTATAGAGCTTTAGTGCTTTCTTTTACTTTTTTTGTGAATAGTAATTTCCTAAAACCTATTTGAGTAGATTTTCTCTTTGAAAAAATGTAAAATTTGCCTAATACAACAAGTAGCCACATCCTCATTATATATATATATATATATATCACACACACACACACACACACACACACACACACACACACACACACTACTTTTTAGGTCAGTAATTTTTTACTTTTATCCTGTTTGTAAATTCGTTCAGGGTCACAGTCTTTCTGCTCAAAGTCAATATATATGGCAGAAGTCTAAAGGGAGAAAAAAATTAGTAGAGCATATATTCCTCTGGGCAATTTAATTTCTTAACCAGTATAAATGTTCTGTTGTCAATTTGTGTCGCAAACTATCAATGTGTAGTGATCCTAGCCTCTCAGCTATAGTTTTGCATGCACACGCATGTGTGTGTGTGTGTGTGTGTGTGCTTTCATTGAAACTTCATAAATTCTTTCCACTAGGATTAATTATAGAATTTCCCCAATGAAAAATCCATCTGTTCGAATATTAGCTTAGACATATCTTAAAAAATTAAGAAGGAAGCAGCAAACTGCTTCAGAAACCTTAGGTAGCATAATAGATAAAATCTTGAACTTGCAGTTAAAGAGCTCTAAGTTTGAATTCTGCTTCAGACACCTAGTTATGTGACTCAGGGAAAATCTTTTATTTTCTTTTAGCTTTAGTTTTCTAATCTGTAAAATGGATATAATAACATTGTCTCATAGATTTGTTGTGAGGATCAAAGGAAATAATGCCCACAGAGCACTTGCAAACCTTAAGAAATCATGTCAATATTAACTCTTTGTCGTCCTTTTTCTTTTCGTGTCTGCTGTCATTTGTCAAGTCTTCAATTACTTCCCACCTAGATTTGTTGCAATCATCTAATTGATCTCTACACTTCTACCTATTCCCTTTTTCAATCTTTCCTACATATGCTCCCTTATTAAAGTTTGATTAGTATTTCTCCACATCTAGGAACTTTAAGTGGTTCCCCATTGCCTACTTGCAGGGGGAAGGAAGGTTATGAAAGAGAATAAGCATTTACATAGTGTCTACTTTACAAATAGTATCTCTTATGATCCTTACAAGAGACCTGCAAGGTAGGTGCTTAATCTCCCTTTACATGAGGCTGTAAACAGCTGTGTCTTGCTTAGGTTCACATAGCTAGTATGTGTCCAAGACCAGATACGAACTCAAGTTTACTGACTTATGTCTTGCGCTCTATCCACTGTGCTACCAGCTGCTTCTCCGAAAAAGTCATACAATCTTAGAAATGGAAGAGACCATTAATTCAATCTCATATTCAGCACGGAGAAAACTCAACTAGAGAAAGTGTGGTAAAGTGAAAAGAGCAATGAATTTAGATTTTAAGAGAGTTGGATTTATATTTATATATGACACTTGCTAACTGTGGAACTACCTGTGTTACCCTCTGTAAACTTTTAATTTCCCCATAAATAAATGAAGAATAATGATATTTGAATTACCTTAGAGTTTTTGTGAGAAAAGCATTTCATGAATTTTGCTATACTATATAAGTAAATTTTTATTACTTGGTCCAAAAAAACCTTTCTTTTATCTTATTGCCTCTTCAAACTATTGTACCCTTTCTTTTCTTTCCTTCATTGCCAAACTGCTATATAACTGTCTTTGCTGTCTTTAATTGCCCAACATGAACTTAAAACTTAACTTCTTATACATGTTTCTGTCCACATAGTCTAATGAAATTGTTTTCTCTACATGACTCATTTATTCCTTACTTTGACAAATCCAATGACCTTTTCTCAGTCTTATCACCTTTGACCCTTTTTATAGCATACTGTTATTTAATCTCTTTTTCTTAATATTTTCTCCTCTTCTTCTGTAAGAGTTCTCCTTTTTTGGTGTCTCACTGGTTCTGCATCTCTCTCTATCCCCTAAATGTAAGAGTCACTGAAGACTCTATCTCAACCTTTTTTCTCCCCACTTTAGCTTAGGGCTGTTTATCAGTTTTCATAACTAAAATTTATTGTGTCTTTACAAAAAACCCCACAAATACACATCTTAATTGATAACCTTAGCTCTATTCTTGTTGTGTTTGACTCTTCATGGCCCTACTTAAATCTTTTTTGGTAAAAGTACTGTTGTGGTTTCCAACTCATATTATAGATGAGGAACTGAAGTAAATAAGGCTAAGTGATTTGTCCAGGGTCACACAGCTCAGAAGTATATGAGACTGAATTTGAACTCTGGTCTTTCTGATTCTAGGCCTGACTATCCACTGGGCTACCTAGCTGCCCTGTTCACCAACTTTTAACCCTTTATTGTTGAAGGACATCTCCATCTGGATATTATATCAGTATCTCAAACTTACTTGTCTGATCCTGGATTAGTCATCTGTTTTTGTTAAACGTCTCTCTATTTTTTTCATTTTGAAACCTTTGAGTTATCTTTCTATCTCCCTTTCTTACTTTCTCACCCTGCTTCCAAGTAGCTAAATTCTGTCTAGTCTACCTCCAGTAGGTAGATTCTGTCTCCTTTTCACTACCACGCTTCTACCATAGTTCAGACCTCATATACTTTTCCCATATGCAATTGTATAACCTCCTACCTGATTGGTCTGCATCCTTATGTCTTTCAATTCATTGCTCATTCTATTTCCAAAATAATCAATCTATTGCTTCATTTTGCTGCTTGCTTGTTTCCTTTTCATTACCAAGTATTGTGTATATAGAGGAGGTTAAGAAGTTACTAAGCATTTTAGTTGTCCAACAATTCAGTTTACAATCTCAGTGTGTGTTTCAGTCCCAAACATTAATTTAGAAATATTTTTAAAATTTTATTTTTTTAGGGTAATGGGGTTAAGTAACTTGCTCACAGTCAATAGCTAGGCAATTATTAAGTATCTAAAATGATTTGAACTCAAGTCCTCCTGAATCCAGGGCTGGTGCTCCATCCACTGTGCCACCTAGCTACCCCTCAATTAGAAATATTTTCAATGCAGAGTTGGTTTTAGGAAACTCTTAGGATTGTCCCCTCAAACCTAAACTCTTTATACTGCCAAACCTTTTAGAGGGTTTATTATTTTTGCTACAACATAGCAGGTAGAATAGTCTTTCAGAAATAGGCTGCCAAGTTGCTGACCTTGTTCTTTGTTGTGGGTTGGACCAGGGATGTTGACCTAGAGAAGAAATTAAGATCCTTTTGCATAAAAACCATACCAAAGCTATTGTCCCTCAAATTATATATTCATTTATGTTTTAAAATGCAAATAATTTCTGGGAGGGTTAAATCTAGGGTCATTCATCCCTTAGTGTCAGGTTAAGTCAACTTGTATTTATGAACTACTGTTATTTACTGGCTACATTGATAAAAGATGGAGATAATAAAGGAAGGCAAAAAAGAGTGCCTATTCTTAAAGAGCTTACAATCTAATGGGAGGGACAAGATGCAAACAACTGGGAACTAACAAGATACATATAGGATAAGTTGAAGATAAATTGGAAGCACTAAGTTTAAGGAGGACTAGGAAAGACTTCTTGCAGAAAGGTAGGGGCTTCAGCTGAAACTTGAAGGGGGCTAGAGGATTGAGGAAGTAGAAATGAGAAGGGAGAAATTCCAGTGATGTGGGGATAGCCAGTGAAAATTCATGGATTCAGGAGATGGAGTACAGTGAGAAACAACGTCGCTGGATCATCATAATGTTTATGGAAGGAAGTAAGGTATAAAAGATTAGGAAGGGAGAAGAGGACCATAAATAAGTCTTTAAAGACAAAAGTATTTTAGATTTGATCCTTAAGGAAATAAGGAGCCATGACTAAAGTTGATATGGAGACAACCAGGTTAAAGTTATGCTTTCCTACAGTAAGAAAAAACAAGAGAATGACTCTTTTGAAGGAAAGAATTTTGAAATGCTTCAGGTGGAGATTTTTCCACAAGTCTTAAGAGTCATCTTGAACATATTAAGTACCTCCATGTAGGTGAAAAGAAGAGTTGCTTGATAGTGGGAAGAGGAACAAGAGTTACCTTCCAGTGAAAAGTAATCTTGCCTAAGACTCTAGTGGTGGCTAACTTTCCCTTGATTATTAAAAGTCATTTCCCACTGCCTTAGGCCTATTCTTGCAGGTCTGCTATTTAGCTTAATACACCTTTACATATTGACATATTGAGTTTTAATATTCTAGTTTTCTTAAATTCTATTATTTCCTTAAATTCTGCTAAATTCCTAGTGTTGCTAGGAAAAATCTTTAATGAATTGTATGTGATTCACTTTGAACTTAAATAGCAATCAAAGATGTTCCTTTTAATTTTGTGGTTGTGGAGAAATAAGTAGGAGAGAAGTATATGATGTTTTCAGGAAAATCAGTTTTGAATTACTCTGAATTTAGTTAATGGAGCATGTAGCGTATAAGCTCTTGAGATCAAAGGATTGTTTCTTCGAGGTGATGTAGTGCTTTTGTAGAGTATTTAATCTTATTTCACACATATTTTACTGTTAATATGACATTCATGCAGTATAAGCCACAGTTAGAGATTACCTTTCTTTGAGGTTAATAAAGAAGCATCCAAAAAAAAAAACCTTAAAATGGGAAATTTCTATCAAGTTTGGAGGCTGAGAAAAAAAAAGTTCTGAAATCTTCTGATTCTTCATTGTTTTGATTTCCATTTTAACTTATATCACAGGCTCAGATAACTCATTTATATTAATAAATTTATTTAGGTTGGTGGAAAGGAATTAAGACTCATTTCTTGTTTAATGAAACCAAGAAACAGCTGCTATTTCCAACTATTATGTGAGTTCACAGAACATTATTTAAAACTGCTATTTCAATATTGTGGGAATGGCCAGTTAAATATATTAAGCACAAGAGAGTACTGTCCTGTGAGAACCAGCATTTAGGAGTCCCCAAAAATTATATTTTGATTAGGTTTCTTGTAGAATATCTGTTTTTTCAAACATGTTCCATTTTTAAGTTGTTTTTCTTAGTCATTAGCAACAATTCATCTCATTGTTTTAGTCTATGTCCTAATAATTATCAGAACTGAGATTTTTTTGTGTTTTATTAAACAATAGGCCATATTTCCTTATTTTAATAAATATGTACTACCCTTTTCCATTGTGATTAAAACTGTTGCCTAACAGCATCTCTGCTTCTATCAGAATAATTTTTTGAAATCTTCAGATTGGCATATTGGTGTGATACTTGGGAATGGGAAGTGACCAGTGGAAGGACTGGAGTTGAAGAAAGCTAGTAGGCAGGTTTAACAAAAATGTGGGAAGACTTTGCTTATTAAAAGGCAGCATCACAAGACTGGATTTTTAACTAGATCTCTTATTTCATTGCTTCAGGGTAGATTTCAGTGCATTCTTCCAATATTAAATTCATTAAGGGATAATGCTCAATTCAAAATTCCTTATTACCTAAACAGTCCAGTTTTAATCAGATCAAACAGTTTACTTCCATCACAGTGATCTTTTTGGTCTCCTTTCAAGCATATTCCTAAGTTTTCTAGGTCTTAAGTGGGTGGGTGGTATTCCCATCAGAAATGCCTTTGTTTCTATAACTTTTATTTAGTGTAGTACTATTCCATCTATAATTCTGAGAGTTTGTTTAAAAAGCATTGGGCAAATTAACTCTGTGTGTTTTAGTTATGGTCATATCTGGTTATCAGAACAAGAATATTTATCATTGGGGTATCAGATATCCTTTAGTTCTTTTAACCACAAACCTAGTGGGGTATACAGCAATTTCATAACTGGGGACTGTGGGTGTCTCTGAGCCATTTCATTCTTTGCCAATGTCAATATATTATTACCTGGTTGCAGCTTTGGTTGTGTTGATGTATGAAGATTGGGGGTACAAGATAATAGTTACTTCCTAAATCCATACCACTGTTCTCACATTCCTTCTGTTTATGTCCTGATTTAGATAGTGACAGGAGAGGAGCAGCAGAGATTGGAGTATGTATGGAACAATGTATGTATCTGTTACGAAAAAAAGTATTGAAATGACATTTTAAAAATTAATCATTTTCAGCAAACTATTTTCCCAAGCTTTACTCATAAATGCTATTCAGGAGCCCTAGGAAAAGATACATAATTCACATAATAATAAGCAATTGTTCACATCTACTCTTCTCTTTCCTTCCCTCCCTGCCTTTTCCTTTTTATTTTTTCCCTAAATTCAGCATTTTTCTTTTTCTGGACTAGGGAGGTGCTAGCCTCTCTCACAGAATATTTTTAAGAGGTCAGTGGCAGAATTAAGCAAAGTACTCGGAGATTATATGGTAATGATAATAGCTTTAAGATTTGCCAAAGTAATTTACATGTTTTCTTGTTGAAGCTCAAAAATCCTATGAATTCGGTGTTAATTATTCCCATTTTATAGATGAGAATACCAAGGAAGACAAATGACTTGCCCAGGGTCTCACAGCCAGTGAATTTGAATTTGAATTCAGATCTTCTTGATTCCTGATCCAGTCCTCTAACCACTGGGCCTCCTAGCTACACAATTACAGTGGGAAATCAGATGACCCAAGGTTTTGACACTTATGTTTTGACACTTTGTCACACCAGTATGACCTTAAATAAATCATTTAAATTCTTTGGGACGTCCTTACATCTGTAAAAGGAAGAAGTTGGACTAAAACTGTGGTGTCAGACTCAAATAAAATAAAGAATCCTTGTGCCTGCATATTGATTTAGAAATCCACACATATTAACAATGTTGTATTTTATTTCTATTTATTTTGTTAATTTCCCAATTGTATTTGGTCTGGTTTGGCTGCAGTGGTGAGTCCTTGAGCAGGGAGGGAATTTGATACCTCTTTATGGATGATTTTAAGATCTCTCCTAAGTCTAATCCATGATCATACGATTCTAAATGAGTGGCTCTGTCCAATGCCTCAAATGCCCCATTTGTAAAATGAAATAATAGCATTGTATCAGTGTTTTATAATTAAATAGCAAGATGGTCAACCCGTTCTAATGGTAAAAGAACTTCATATGTAAATGTGTGAAATGACTGGTATAGAGATACAGTAGTTAGAAACTATTCTTATGTTACCCAGTATTTCCCAAAAAGCCCAAATGAACTAAAGGCCTATGCCTTCTGTTAGGGTGACAGTAATGAGTTTTGGTTACATTAAGTACTACTAATTATAAAGCTAAATTTGAGAAGTCTTCCAGGGATTTCATACATGTCTATTACACCAGAGGATACTGAGCTCCCATTAGTGAACAACTCACTGCTGCCCTTTGATAGAATATAATGTGATTTCTGTTCCTTTCCTTTTTTTTTCATACTTAAGTTTTTAGTTTAATTTTTATTTATTCTCTTCATCTCAGCCGAATCATCAGAAGAATTCCGACATGGCAGAGATCCCAGGTTCCTTTCTCCTTTATCCCTTCTGGTTCAGCACACAACTATTACACAAGGAAAAATCTGTCAGGAATGCAGAAACCTGTTTCATTTGGGGCTAAGCTAAATGATCCTTGCATAGTGGAGAATAGCAGGAGGAGAGTTTAGACAGAGGATCCCTTCTTACTCAATAGGATGTTTGCACTAAATTCACCTGCGTGTATGTACAAGAATATGAGTGAGGCTATTACTGGAGGTATGTATTTTCATCTCTTTCTCTTGAGAGGGGGATGACTGACTGCCTAGATCTGTTAGTTGAAGTAATTGACCCAATGAAGGAGGACGCTTCAGTGAAAGTGTTCAGGAAAAATGTTGAGCTTCAGGGAAATGAGGAAGGGGAGGGGAGGAATGGGAGGGACCCAAAAAGTGTTTCTGAAAAAAGAATGTTGAAATTCATGATTCCATTTCTAAATAGCCATTTATTCAATGAAGAAAAGATTCTTTCCTTGATCTTTTTCTGTCTTGTTGTTGTTGTTAATCATTGGGATGGGAGAAGCAAAGTAGTGTGTATGGGCATGGGGGTTGAAGATGTTCTTTATTCTGGAAGCAGTGAAAATTAGCCACTTGTCCATAGTTGCCAGAGATGTGTGTCTAAGGCATTTGATTTTTGTGTGATCTTATTCCTGTTACTTACCAGGGACTATGATTACTGCATTACAATTCAATTTATTAAATGATCCTTTCACCTCCATATTTTGAGTCTTGGAATGCCAGTGATATAATAGAAAATCAATCAATAAATAATTTTTAAGCTTCTACTAGGTGGTACAATGGATAGGGAACTGAACCTGGAGTCAGAAAGATGCATCTTCCAGAGTTGAAGTTCAACTTCAGATAGCTTAGTGACCATAGGCAGGCAAAGCCTTTAACCCTGTTTACCTCAGTTTCCTCATCTGTAAAATGAAATGGAAGAGGAAATGGCAAACTACTCGGGTATCTTTGCCAGGAAAATCCCAAATGGGATCACAAAGAGTCAGCTATGACTAAAAGGACTTACATGTTGGGCTTTGTGTTTAGTGATAGATTTAGTAAAAATGTACTGGACTTAGGGAAATGAGACCAGTATTTGAGTTTCAATTCTGTTATTTGCCCTGATCCTATGATGCTGACCAGAATTTAAAGACCATTAGAACTTGAAGTAGAATGCCATTTTTTTTTATTAAGAAAACCTAAACTGTAAGAGGCTGTGACTTAACTTAATCATATGGAGTTAGTGATAGCTCTGAGAGGAGAATCTCAGTCTTCTGTTTCTGGTTAGGGCTCTTTTTACTATGTCATCATTTAGTCACTTCCAAAGTCTTGAGGAAGCAGTTCATTTTTTTTTCAAAAATGGTACAGGATGGGGCAGCTAGGTGGCACAGTAAATAGAGCACCAGCCTTGGTGTCAGGAGTACCTAAGTTCAAATCTGGCCTCAGACACTTAATAATTACCTAACAGCATGGCCTTGGGTGAGCCACTTAACCCCATTTGCCTTGCAAAAACCTAAAAAAAAATGGTACAGGAGTTCTAAGGGTATCAGGAAGTAAGGAAAGGAAATAAAATGCACATCAGAGTGATGTCAAGGAATATTATTCAGGATTTGGTGGGATAAACAACTTCTAAGTACTTTTTCTGCCTCCAGAGATTGTGGTTTGATTCTAGATCTGTCTTACAAAAATTATAAAATAACTGACCATCCATTGTATCACTCACATTTACAAATGTGATGTGATTGATTTTATAGCAATCATTCCAAGACTTAGACATAGGTGAATGAATTTCCAAATAGTCATGTTAGGAAATAGTAAGTACATTCCAGATGAGCTAGCATTGCACAAGGCCAGTTTATAAACTACACAAGAATGTCAGTCTCATTACTTAACACATTTTGTATTTAGCCAAAAAAAAAGGGTAGTATTCATCTTGATGCCCCTCCAGTTTTAGTGTGAATCGAATTTTGACTATGCCATTCAAATCCTCCCTATAAGCATGAAGATTTACCAGTATTGAAAGTATTTAAAAAATGCCACAGCCTCCAAAGTTATGAAAGGGTTATGAAAGAGGAACTTTCAAATATGTTTTGAACCAGGTTGGTTTCAATGAATTGCAAAGGTAGTGATTTTGAAGAGATCAACCCTCTGGTAAGGGCAAGTAGGCAGTATGCTAGATAGAGTGTTGAATTCAAATCCTGCCTTAGACACTGTTATATGACCCTGGGCAAGTTTCTTAACCCTATTTCCTCAGTTTCCCCTTCTGTAAAATAAACTGAAGAAGGAAATGGAAAAGCATTCTATCTTAGCCAAGAAAACCTCAAATGGGGTCATGAAGAGTTAGACGTGACTAGAAAAAAAAAACTCAACAAAAACACTGGCTTAAAAAAAATTTTACTGAGTTGAGAAAATATGCTTTAAAAAAAAAGATGTGGGTATTGGGTATGGAAAATATCATGTACTGTCATACATGGTACTTTTCTTGGTTTTGCACAGCAATTTTTTTCCCAGTCTTTGTCACCATCTTTTATTGATATTTTTCTGTTTAACTTTCAAAATGCTTTCATATGTCCTATATCAACTTGTTCCTAAAAACCAAATCCCATTAGGGATTATCCTTATTGGGTGGCTAGGACAAAGAGGAATTAAATGACCTGTTTTGAGATTCCCCTACACTCTTGGACACTCTTGGTTATCTCATTTTATACTTCTGACCAGGTGTAGTACATTATCATCCTGAAGCAGAAGAAGAGTTGGGCAAGACTTAGGCCATATACAATATTGTGAGAGAACTCAAACTCTCATTCTTGATAGAGCTAGGATTCCATATTTTAGCTGTGGTCACAGTCCTGTTAAAATCACATAATTTTCTTTCAAATTTAGTGTTGGGTATGGTTTTGTGTTGTCAGACACCAAATGTGGGTGATTTGGACACAGATTTACAAGTATTCAGCTGGTGGCAAAGTAGAGTGCTCTAATAGATCTTACTGGTGTTGTGTGAATGCTTAGAAAAAGAGAAACCCTTGACTGTAATTAGTTACCTTTTTAATTTATTTTATCTATTTGCAAGTCAGTCCTTTAATCTTTGGTCAATATGAACAATTTTTCTCCATTTACAGGAAATGTTACAATGAAATTCCCAATAAAAATTATATAGATCTCTTAAAAGGGGCAATTTTCTTTTTTTTTTTTTGGTTCTTCTGCAATATGGACAGAGACTATACTTTTAAGGCTAGAATTCTCACAAGATTTGAGATTGAAAAAGTTTCCTTTTCTACTGAATAGTTGGAATCATATTAATCAATTATAGAAAGATCATGACAAATGAATGAAATGACAGGAAAATACCTAAGTTCTTTGAAGAGGATTCTTTTAATATGTAGAAAAGAAAAAAGCAGGAAGAATTTGAACTCCTTTGCATTTACCCATTGCATTTCAATTATTTGAAATAGATAAAGTGGCAGTGATGGGGCTTTGTAGATTGGGGGCTTGAAAGTTAGTTTGAGGGTTGAAAAAAGAGCAGGTCACTGAGTTTTAGAGAAAGATAATTGTCAAACTGACTTTTTTTCTGGTGTATAATTTCTTAAAGACTAGTTTGTGGGATACTAAACCTAGATCCTTTTCTTAAATTGTTTTAAATCTTCTCTTTGTTAGATGAGCACAAGAAGGCTGAACTCTGTAAAGTCTTGAACTTCTTCAGATTACTTTCACTCTAATTCTTCCACGCCTTTGAACAATTAACTCTTCTTTCCCCCCTGAAACAATTAACTCTGGATGAGGATATATTTATTTTAAGAGCCTGGATATTAGTGATGACTTTGATTCTGAGGGCTGGCCACAAAAATGGGATCACATGAGATCAAACCTAGGAATTCTTGTTTCAATTAACATATGTATATGTTGGTGATCACTCTTCTGAAACAAGAGGGGTGGGTTCACTAGTAGCTGAGCTAATTCTTCTGTGATCTGTTTGATCACTCAAAATATTTTTTGATTTTGATACTTTTAAGCACCATGCTGGTTAGTTGAGGAAATTTTTTAATCAAGATTTTTTTGCCCTCCTTCTTTTGGAAACTACCAGTTAGGGTTTTTCCTAATTGAATTTTCCAAGAAAATTCATCAGAATTTCAGGTAAAATGAAAATATTTTAATTGTTCTATTTTAGCATTTGTGTGTGTGTGTGTGTGTGTGTGTGATGGGGAGGTATGGGTGTATGTGTTTGTTTATAGCCTGATCAGATGAAAAGACTGGATTTTTAAAAAATACTGGTTTGTGAAGCAGGATTCAGATATGCACAAGATCAATATTTTTATGAATATACAATGATTTGCAATTCCAGAAAATGTTTTCTGAATTAGTATTTTTATGAATATACAATGCTTTGCACTCTAGAAAATGTTTTCTGATTTAAATGTAATCTGTTCAACTGAATAATAGCTGCTTTCAAAGCCTTCTCCTTAATGACTGAGAAGCCAACTTTTCTTAGAATAATGCTAAGAACCTTCAGCTGTTGGTTTTAACAGACAGACTGATAATTGTTTTTTACTAGACTGCATTGTATGAAACCACTGTATGAAAAAGTGACTTAGGTTTGTTTCCAGGATTATATATTTTAAATATATATATATATATGTATATATATATATATATATATATATGATAAAAATACTTTTGTGGGGATTGAACCCTGCTGATGGTAACAAGTGCTTTGGGTCAACAATTTTAACTGAGTTTGGATGATTTACTTTACTTTAATTGATCACTATAGTAATACCTGTTTATATCTTTCCCACTGGTGGGTTTTAGATGTTAAAAAGTACTTTTAAATAGTTTAATTTTATTTGTAATATATTTAGACCTGGAAATCTAGATGATAATAGTATATATCTTCCTTCCTTCCTTCTTCCATCTTTTTCTCTTCCCTTTTCAAACAACTTTGAAACAAAATAGCAAATTTCTTTGGAAAATAATCAGTTCATTTCAGTATGACTTTGTCATTCCATGGAAAGTTTTACTCAAGAAAATGTGTCATTGACATTAGTGAATTTAACAGGAATGAATGGTCTTGAATAAGTCTAGAGTACAATGTACAAAGTCTAAAGTACAAATTGTAGCTTGATGTGAAAACGGTCAGATTGTATCATAAATTTAGACTTTATTTGTTGTCTCCATTTCTCTTCTCCCTCATTCCTTAATCCTTTGTAATTTGACTTCCAATCACTTCTCTCAAGTATAAAACTACTCTCTTTAAAGTTACCAGTGATCTCTCAGTTCTATGGGTTTTTTTACTCAGTTCTCATTCTTTTTAATGTCTCTGCATCATTTTACATTTTGAACACTTTCTTCTGAATTCTCTAACCTTCCTGAGTCCATTTTCTTTTCTGGGTTTTCATGACATTGTTCTCTTGGTTCTCCTACCTGTCTGACTAATATTTTTCAAATCTCCATTGCTGAATTTTCTTTAATGTCCCATTAGATGTAGGTAAAACCCAAGGATCTAACTTGATTCTCTTTTTATCATTTCTCTAACCATCACTTGGTGACCCCATCAGCTCCACCAGATTTGATGACTCATGGTCATCTATCTATCTATCTATCTATCTATCTATCTATCTATCTATCTATCTATCTATCTATCTATCTATCTATATCTATTCTCTCTCTCTCCCCCTTCCTCTCCCTCTCCCCCCCCCCTTTCTATCATCTCTCTTTTGAACATTCATATCATCAGTGTATTGTTGGATATTTTGTACTGGATGTCCATAACATATCTAATCCAAAACTCATTATCCTTCCTCTCTAAAACCCTTCCTCTCTAAAACCCTATCACTCTTCTGGACTTCTCTATTACTTTTGAGGGCATCAGCATTCTTAGAATCCCCCAGGTTTGCAACCTCATTGTCACTGTACTCCTTACCCAACATATTCAATTTACTGCAAAATCTTATGCTATTTGTCTATCTCCATAACTTAAATAAAAGTGTAATTGTTTCTTATCCATGTTTATGACTCCCTAGAAATTTATTAATGGGTATGGGACCTCCAAGTTTAGAATTCCTGTATTAGTGGTTGCTGACCATTTTTATCTCCTGATAAGGCAAGGCAAAACAATATATTCAGAGCATTGTAATTTTAAAAAACTGACCTTGGAAGACTGGTTTATGGTGTTTTATGACTTTCAAATCACATTCAAGATGTTAGTATTGCTTAAGTTCCAGAATTTTCTCTCTATGCAAAGGGAAAATGAGTGAAAATTGACACCTGCTTTTAGAAAGGCCAAAGCACTTATGGGGGCACTGGAAAGCATTCATTAAAAGAATTCAGCTTACTTTTACAGTCATAAATCTTCTGCTAGTTTTTTATTTAAAAAAGAAAAAAGATTCAAGCTTCTCCTTTTTATCTTTAAACCTAAAATATTTTGGTTAGAGATCACCTTGAGCCAGGCATAATTCCAATTTACATCTTCATCTATTGCAATTTCAATTTTTTTCCTCCCATGTATCTTGAGTTAGGTTGGCTTGATTCATCCCAATATTTCTTGATTTCTGTGCATTTTCTATGTCAAGTTTTAAGACACTTTTGCCCAGAAGAATTATATGAGTTCTCTGTATTCTGGTAAATTTTTATCTATAATAACTTATTAGGTTTTGTTCTGACTCCCCAGTTATTTTTAGATGTCTGAGATCTTGACTTTGTCCTGAGTATATCTCCGGATATGTGGAATAAGATTACTACTAAATGTATTTGCTTATAATTGTAAGATTTTTGTCTTCATCTTTATAGTTTTCAAGTGAAAACATTGTTATTTTAATTCTGAAGGTTGTTCAGGTCCACTCCATCTATAAGGAGTTTTGTTCCTGATTCATATTTTTCCTCTACACCTCCATTACTGTTCTCATATTTGGGGATGTTAATATATAAGTCCACGTGTTTTCAGATACCATCACCTCCCATTTCATCACCCTTCTCAATTCTTATCTCTTTTATTTCACTTCAGCTACTCATAGATATTATCAATACTTGAGATCAAAGCCACCTCTTCCCTAAACTGTTTCAACTGTCTGTCAGGACTGGCAGGACTTTCTAAAGGCCAGAGTGGCAATCTGCTTCTCTAATTCCATCAGGGAAAACTTTAGACTTCCTAAAGGGGTTATAGGAAATAGATACATTAATATCTCTTTTAGCATAATTTAGCAATAATTTCTGTTAGCAATCCCCTTGTGTAATTTCATCAACTGGCAGCCACACAGACTCTCTCTCTCTCTTTCTCTCTCTCTCTCTCTCTCTCTCTCTCTCTCTCTCTCTTACTTGTTGGAACAATACCCAAAGGTGGGTGAATTTGAAATCATGGAGTATGTCATCATTGAGATATCTTTGTAAAATAAGTATTATCCCATCCTATGTATTAATCATTCCAATACTGGCATACTTTTAAATTACATTTCCTGCAGAATGCCACTCACAGGTACCTGTTGTAATTAACTCTTATTGGAAACTCTTGACTCTCTACATGCTCACTTCCTGTTGAGTGGCCATAGGGAACAGTGGTAATTAGGAGGTTTGCTTTTTTTAGGAAAAAAAAGACCCCAAACACCAAATCTTCTGAAATTAATGAGATGAACTGAAATCCAGAGATAAATTAACTAAACTCAGATCATATAATGATGGAGATAAAAAGAGTATTCTGATTCCCCCATGCCTTGCCCTCTTTTATTTTATTTTTTGGTAATGCCATAATTTCAACTTTAAAAACTTTCTTCTCAGATTCTTATGAAGTCTATTATGTTGCTAGATTCAGTTTTCTTGGTTTCTGTCAATCAATATGCTTGAAAATTGAAGCACTTTACAACAGAAAAGCAATAGCATGGATGATCCAAAGCACATCTTCAATTTTGTATTACATTATATTATTATTTGTTAATTTGCATTAAAATATATATATGTGTGTGTGTGTGTATACATTTTTACTTAAATTTTGTTTAGGTTAGAGATAAAATTAATTTTCATTAGTGGAACATAAAATGACATTTGACAAAAGGTGGTTGGGTGGTGATAATGGTATAATTCAAGGAATTTCCAAGTGGGTTTCCCCATTACTATCCATATACTAGATGTCCTGCGTTTTTTAAGTTATTACTTTCATGTGAAAATACAGGAACTGCCAAATAGCATGAGTTTCTGTAGGTTAAGGTAAATTTGGGTTGAAAGGTACTAGAAAGAGACATGTTTTTTGATTGTAAGTGATGAGGTTTATTTGCTTGATTCTGCTTATTTGTGATAATGATTGTGTTTTCTCTTTTTCTAGGGTGAGAAAGGGAGACAGCTATATTTTTTTAAAAAACTAAGAGGCATGAAGGTCATTAAAACATTTTTAATTTTTATTATCTATTATTTAGTATTATTTCTTGGTCAAGGGGTATGCACAGTTTTATTACCCTTTGGTAATAGTTTGGGAATAGTTTATTACTTTTGATAATAGTTCCAAATTGTTTTCCAGAATAGTTGAACTAGTTAACAAATCACCAACAGTGCTTTACGTTTCTATTTTCTCCCATCCTCTCCAGCATTTGTCATTTTACTTTCAATTTATGTGACATATATCTTAAATGAAGCTAGTTATTTGAATGTTGTATTTATTATAATATGAGCTTCTTGAAAATAGGATCCATACTTTTACCTTAAAATCCTTATTGACTCACTGGCTGACATTCCAGTTTGTCAGGATTATAGAATGGGTGAAGAAAAGAAATATATAGTAAGACCAAAAAGGTAGGTTTGGAGATAGGTTGTAAAGGGTCTTAAAAACAAAAAACAAAACAAAACAAAAGAGCACATTTGAATTTAGGGATAATATGAAGCTATTGTACTGTGCATACTGGAATGATATGGCCAGACCTATGCTTTTGGAAAATCATCAATATCTGTGTTGAAGATGGTATAGAGTGAAAAGCCAGGGAAACCAAACAGAAGGACTTTGAAATCATTTAGGCTATAGGTGATATGGGCTTAAATGAAAGTAGTGACCAAATGAGTAGAAAGCAAAGGATGTTATTAATTTCTTCATTAAATGACTAAGACTGGAAGATGATCAACAACCCTGTGGTTGACTCTATCCTACTGTGCATTATCAAGTATGGTCATATTCCACTTGGGGTGATGTTTTGCTTTTTCTTTCCTAGCAAATGAAATATTTAGTTTCCAAGTTTACCCTTGTTCTTCCCTGTTCTACAGTTTCATTGTTAGAGGCAGTATGCACCACAATATATGATGGGCTGGATATTTGTATACTTTATTTTGGAAAATGATTTGCCTTTCATGTTAGCCTGAAAAACATAAATTTATTTCTGAACAATCCCCTTCTGTGCATACTGACGCTAGAAGCCTGGTCTTCTTGCTGATGATTCTGCATGTGATAGCCAGCTCTTTGATCTCCTGTGCTTATACACACAAAATGCTAAGGAAGTTTCTAACCTTTCAGAGGAGACACTTTAGGATTTAGTTGGAGTATCTATTGATGGATATTTAATGGATAGTCTTACCTCATCAGCTGAGGGTCATGGCCCTCTAAGATTACTCTCTGAAGTCACATGCTTATTGTTCTTTGGCACTAGTCATCTGGGATTTCTATCAGCTCAAGGGGCAGAGGTACCTTCAGATACTGAAGCATGAACAAAAAGACATTTTAGAATTAAAAATCTCTGATATGACCAACCATGATACTGAGGATAGATGGCATAGAATGCTACTTACCTCCTGACAGAGAGGTGGTCATTATGGGAATTTATTTTGCTTGACTATTTATATTTCTTGGAAGAATTTCCTTTTTTCTTTTTTTTTTTTACCAGTGAGTGAGGAGGGAGAAAAAATGCTTGATAATTGAAGAAAAAATAAATTTAAAGCCTTTTGCCCCAGAAATGAGTTTTATATTTTAAGTGATCAAGTGTGATATCTAATTCTCAGGTGCCCCCCCCATATTGAATTGATTAGAAAACTATTCAGTGAATATTTAGGAGAAAAAAATGGAAAATTTTGATGAATCCAATTCCCCATCTGAGACAGGCTTTGCTTCAACATTCCTCACAGTTGGTTTGTCTAGCCTCAGTTTGCGTATTTCTACTAATAGGTCATTTCTCATGACCTCTAGAGGTATAATGATCCATCTTTGGATACTATTACTAATAAAAGCTTCCTTCTCATACTAAAGCAGAAATTTTCCTCCCTGTAAATTTCATCAATATTCCTAGTTCTTTGGAGTAACACCTTTGGAGTTAACCCTTTATTACATCATATTTTTTTCACTTATTTGAAAGAGACTTTTATGGTCTTTTTAAGGGCATCAAAGAAATATGTTCTTTAAAATAAAAAGGGTGGGAGGTATAACACTGAGGCCACTTAAATTAATATTTGAATAAATTTTTATTAAATGTAACAGTACATATGCAAAACAAGACTAAAGAAATTATAATTTAAAAATGTTTTCTGAACTGGATGGTAGGAATGGAAAAGGCATAGAATAGACCCAGGTCACTTTGGTTCAAATCTTGGATGTCTTGCTTTTTTGTGACCTTGAGCAAATTGTTTTTTCCTTTGTGTAAGTAGGGAATTACATTAGAGATCTCTTTCCAGCTCTGACATGCTCTGATGCTGTGATCTGAGTATTGGGAAGGTATTGAGATACAAGCTTTTTATGAAAAATAAAGAGTGAATACATTGAAAGTCATAATTGGAATTCCTAAGGGAAAATCATCCATCAAGTTTGGAAAATTAATATAGAGAAATATGGAAACACTAGGTAGAAAACTAAGAAGAATCTTCTGTTGGATTATGTCTGTGACATTCCAGAACCACTAAGAAAAAAAGATTTTAAAGTCATATACCTCTCCCATTATTAGCACAGACAAGACAGGATAGTCAGGACAAAAATGTTCATTCCCACTGCTGACTATTTTGGAAAGTAAGAAGGCAATGGGGAATCACTGTATTGCACGAAAAAGAAGGAAGGAAGGAAACAGCATCTATTATGTGCCAGACTTGTCCTAAGTATTTTATAAATGTCATCTCATTTGATCCTCACAACAATCCAGGAAATTGTGTACTATTGTGTACTATTATAATTTCTCATTTCAGGAAACTGAAGTAGGCAGTGACTTGCTTCGGATCCTACTAAGGTTGGTATATTTCTGAGGCAGCATTTAAACTTAGATCTTCCTGATTCCAGACTCAGCATTCTGTCTACTTTATCATCTAACTCTCTGTGAGTTACAGAGAGGTACATAAAAATGAAGAGTGTGAAATTTAGGAACCTATTTAATAGTTAGATATTGGGGACCCATGAGTTACTATGTAGATCTAAGATAATTTCCTATCCTACAGGTTCCTATTTCCTTCCACTTAGCTGTCCATGGACTGACTACCCTCATCCTCAGCCCAAAATCCAATTACTAGTTGCTTTCTCATCCCAGTCTGCATTTTTTAACATTCCATCCCTATTCCCATGTTTGGAATTCACCCTATTTTCACACTTGCCAATTGAAATTCTTTTCTGCCTTCTAGCCTTAGTTGAGATTCTATCTCCTGTACAAAGCCTTTTCTGATTTGCTTTTCTGCCCACTACTTCTCTGACTTGAAAATGTTTTCTCTTCAAATTTTCCTAGAGTAACTCACTCAGCTGTCTCTTTTGCCTTTTTTTTTTTAAAACTACAACATATTAAGTATTGTTAGGGGAAAAATAGTTATCACTAAGAAAAAAATCTGTGAATACAGTTTGGAATTTCAAGAGTTGAATTCTCAAATATCCCAATCTGTAAGTCATAATTCTCTTTGGTAAGGAAATATCAAAAAATAACATTTACTTATATACTACACAACACCTAAGCTTATCATGTATAGTTTTAGCAAATTATAGTAAAATGATAATTTACATGTAATTACAGAGCTTATATTATTTGAAAAATTCATATCAGAATCTTTCTTGTCATTTAGTTAATAATCATTTTATTAAGCAACTTCTATTTCCAGTCACTGTGCTAAGGCCTGGTGAGATAGACCCTGCTGTCAAGGAGCTCAGTCTAATGAGGGAGACAATAATGCAAATAAGTACATGCAAATATATGTATGTGTGTGTGTGTGTGTGTGTGTGTGTGTGTGTGTGTTTGTGTGTGTGCAAGATAAATGGTAGGTAAGCATAGAAGGAAGGGCACTAGCCTAAATGGGAATCAGGAAAGGCTTCTCAAGTTATCTGGGACTTAGCCAGGGAAATCCAGAGATAGAGATGAGGAGGGACAGCCTTAGAAAGTTCTGGAGTTGAGAGATAGAGTGATGAGAGAAAAAGGAGCCCAATGTCCTTGTATTTCAGAGTATATTGGGGTGTAGGAAAAGTAAGGCAAGAAGATTTAGAAGGCAGTAGGGGATTAGGTTATAAAGGACTTTGAAAGCTAAACAGAAGGTTTTATATTTGATCTAGGATATATTAAGGAGTTGATTTAGTGGGGGGTTGACATGGTCAGATGTAGCAAGATTAGTTTGACAGCTGAATAGAAGATGGACTGGAATGAGGAGAAACTTATGGTTGGCAGACCAATTAGCAGTCTATTGTAACTGAGTAAGGGGTGATGAAAATTTTCAACAATATTAATGGCAGTTAGGAGCAACTCAGGAGAATCTGAGTTCAAATTCAGCCTCAGATATTTATTAGCTAGACCCCAGGGAAGTCACTTAACACTGATTGCCTCCAAAAATAAATTAAAAAACAAAAAACAAACAGTGACAGTGCCAGATGAGAGAAAGGATACATATCCAAGTGGTTATAAACTTAAAATGGACAAGAGTTGGCAAGATTGGCTGTTGATTGGGTAGAGGAGTAAGGAGTCAAGAAAAAGTTCTGAGCTGCCATGATAATTGGGAAATTCAGAAGAGGGGTGGGATTAATTAGGAGGAAAGAGAATTCACTTTTAAACATACTGAGTTTAACATGTCTACAGAACATTTAGTTCAAGATAGAAAATAAGTACTTGTTGATGATAGTCTGGAAATTAGGAGAGAGTTTGGAGCTGGATAAGTAGATATGAAAATCATCAGCATAGAGGTGATAATTAAATCCATAGGACCAGATGAAACTGCTGAGAAGACAAGAGGGCTTGGGACAGAGTCCTGGGCAATACTCATAGTTTGCTGTTATAATCTGCACAAAGAAGCAATAAAAGAGACTGAGGAGAAATCAGAAAGATAAGTGGAAATAAAAGATAAGATTATTGACATGGAAACCCAGAGAGATGAAAGTATCCAGAAGAAGGTAATCAACAGTATCAGTGGATGCAGAAGGTCAAAAAGGATAAGGATTGAAAAAGACTATTAGAGTCATTGAAAAAGATCATCATTAACTTTGGAAATTGAAACTATGAGATTGGAAGTATGATTTTTCCAGAATTAAGAAGAACCAGAGGAGAAAAAGTAGAAACATCTATTGTAGATTGCCTTCTGAATGAGTTTGGTAACAAGTGGGAAGAGAGATATGATATGAGAGTAAGAATAGAAGAATCATGTGAAAGTTTTTTGAAGATGGAGGAGAATTGAGCTTGTTATAGTTTGTAAGGAAGCAGTCAGGGAGAGATTAAAAATAAATAAGAAGAGTGATAGAAGGATCAGTCTGCAAAAGAAGAGAAGATGGAATAGGATCACTTTTGTAGTGGCAAAAGACACATGGATAAAATGTGTTGAGAGGAAGGAAGAATAGGGAACTCTTGGTGCATGGCCTTAATTTTTTCACTGAAATATGAAGCAAGATTCTTAGGTGAGCAGATGGGGGTTAGGAAGGGATGGGAAGTTTGAGGAGGAATGAAACATTTTGAGAGCCACTGTAATGAACTAGTGACTCTCAGCCAATGTAGTGAGTGTGGAGTTTCCTAGCGGCAGTGAGGGCCAAGTTGAGATTATGTAACCTAATTTTGTAGAGGATTCCATCATGGTTTCAAGATTTTCCTCTAAGGGAGACCTGAGTAGAAGGGAAGGCAGTGGATTGTGGAGCATCTGAGGTTTAGGCTCAGCAGATTAAGATCAGTGATAGGACAGGGAGGCAAGAAATTAAAGAGGAGACAGGAACTGGTTCACCAAGAGGGTCAAGATTGGGAAAGGAATCAGTACTAGGGTGATGGTCTGGGAAAGAACTGAGAGGTGAGGAGTTGGTGGTCACCATGAAGAACAAAGTTTGAGGTTGGAAAGCAGAGAGCAGTGAGATGATAACAGACTGTGATTAGATGAGGGAATTTCAGAGTTCATTGTGTGTGATATCAAGATCTTTGTGTATTGGGTGGAGGAGTGGGTCACATGAAATGAGTACACTGAGCAACTATGAGGTCAGGATGTTTGAAGGCATATTAATATGTCATTTTCTAATATGAAGGAAAGAGATGGAGGAGAGACTGTGAGTTAGGCTCTGAATCCACTGAGTTAAAAAAATAAGTGAAAGTGTATAGTTAGTACTGGAAAGGGGGTCCATATGGGAAATTCTGTCTTTTTGGAGGTTACAGGAGAGACCAAGATGTTTCAGAGAGCCAGAAGATGGAAGGAAATGAAAGCAAGTTGGTTACTTTTGGAGCACATATTCCAGAAAACATAGATGAGGAGTAGCTTTTGAGTGTGGTATAGGGTGGGGACTGGAATTTGAATGATGACAACAGAGGGTTCAAAATCACTGAGTTGGGGAAAGTATGACCAAGTGAGAATTTGTTAACCCTTGGGGAATGAGTTTAGGTAGGTTTTCATTATCCTCATGAGTTTGACCTCAGGTTGGAAGTCCTTTCTAGAATTTAGGCAACTCAGGGGAGTAGTGTGAGGAAAGCTGAGGAAATGGTGATTCTTCTCTTCCCCTAAAGGTAAAAAAACAGATAGGTCTTTTTTTTTTTAGGTTTTTTTCAAGGCAATGGGGTTAAGTGGCTTGCCCAAGGCCACCCAGCTAGGTAATTATTAAGTGTCTGAGGCCGGATTTGAACCCTGGTACTCCTGACTCCAAGGCCGGTGCTCTATTCACTGTACCACCTAGCCAGCCCTGACCAGGTAGGTCTTAAACAGTTCTGGAATGACTTACTCTTTTTACCTAAAGGCAGAAATCTCATGGAATGATGAGGTTTGCTTGTGTTTTGAGGTCCCCCTCCTAGAATGTAAGCTTCCTAAATACAGAGACCATGCATTGATTTTTCATCTTACTATTATTCCCAGGAACTTGCATTTAAATAGGCTTTAGTATTTGTTTCTTTTTTAACTGACAGACCATAGAGACCTTCTTGAGACCTTGAATGTCTTTAGTTATCCTTAAGGTTTATGAATCCTGGTGAGCACATAAAATGCAAAGAAGCATATAACCATCTCCTTACTGAGACAGTCCCATAAATAATTCAATGTTTTAATGAAAGCTTTATAGAATTAAGTGGTGTTTTTAAACACAAAGGGAAATTCAGTGACTAGAACATTTTTTTTCAGTAACTTTGAAAAGTCATAGACTAGCATGATAAAGCAAGAGAGAATTGATTGCTGGAGTGATTTTTTTTTAATGAAAAAATTCTCACAGTAGCCCACTTCTATTCTTTCTTTTCTCTTGGCTACTTTGCTCCTTCAAAAGATTTTAAAGACCTTAAAGAACCTACTCCTTAAAATATTCATGGCAAAAAGATATTTTCCATCCATATTGTCAATGATTTATTCACTGTACTGGAAAATTAACTGAAAGATGGAAAGATCATTAATTGGAAAATAATCTGTTTGTAAAAGAAAGAGATATCTAGCCAAGCCAGGCCCTTCCAAGGCATGGCCTGGAACAGTTATACAATATAATACAATGCATACAAAAAAACTTAAATGAGAGCAATTTTCTGGTTGAGATTTTAGATATTTGATAGGAGTCTCAAAGGTAGAGCCTCCCATAGCTTGGTGCTTTTTTAGGAAGGAAGCAGAATATGTTGAAAGATAAAATGCACACTTGTTCTCTTAGCAATTAAACAGCATTTACTAATGGATGTGTGTGGCTTTGAATGGTATTACTCTTTGACACTTTAAATCTCTCAGTTATGTGGATTGGATAGTCATACCCAGAAGCCTGGTGAACTGGGAGATCATAATGGCAGAAATCTTAGAAGTTTTGCAAAAGTTAAAAAATCATCCATAAAGGTAAGAAACAGAAAGAGCAGTGCCTGTTCTACTGTTGCCTTTGTATCAGGTACTTTTGATGATGATAATAACAGTTAGTAGTAGTAATAATAAAAAATAATAACTAGCATTTATTTAAAGTTCTACAGTTTGCAAAGTGCTTTACAACTATTACCTCACTTTATCCTAACAACATCCTGTGATTATTCTCCTTGTTTTACAGATGAGGAAGGATATATATGGGATTGGAAGAAGGAAAGATGTGACAGGACAATGGGGGCATTTTCTTTCTCAGATGATCTGTTCAAAGACATTTTATTTTATTTTATTTTATTTTATTTTATTATTTTTTTAGGTTTTTTGCAAGGCAAATGGGGTTAGGTGGCTTGCCCAAGGCCACACAGCTAGGTAATTATTAAGTGTCTGAGACTGGATTTGAACCCAGGTACTCAATGACTCCAAGGCAGGTGTTTTATCCACTACACCGCCTAGCCACCCCCAAAGACATTTTAAACTGATTAGTCTTGAATTGAGAAGTAGAATGACAATTCAAAATCTACCATGAGTCATATTCAATGAGGTGTGGACCATAGGTACATAATTTTTCTATAGATTTTTGAGGATCTGGTGATCTCAGGACAAGCTATTGTTTCAAAATCCATATGCTTGTAGATTAAGTTTAGTTATATAACTGGGATCCAGAGAAGCCATGAGAATGGTGTGGAGTAAGGAACACGCATTTATGGAACACCTATTACATGCAGAACAGTTTGCTAGTCATGATTGTGGAGAAGGAAGGCTAGTTGAATACATACAAAAAGTATAGCTCACCTTTGTTGTCATAAAACTTATTTATATATAGCTCTAGTTGGGGTGATATTACATGAATAAAAAGAAAAACTAACAATAAAAGAAACTGAAAGGGCAGTACCAACAAGCATCATAAAGTAACAGCCTTATCAGATGGAGATTTAGTGATTTGGAATCAGGAGATCAAGACTTTGAATCCCAACTCTGCTATTTAATCTCTGTATCTTTGGGCAAGTTACTTATGATACTTGAGTCTCAGTTTTTCTGGACCCTGTTAAAATGTTTTATATTTATTGTAAATATCAACAAACACAAAAATTTCAAGATACAAAGAACAAGGAAGAGGATTGTAAGAAGACATGAATGTCTATTATGCATGATTTAAAAAAAGAAATCAAGGTAGTAGCAAAATTGTTCTATTTGTGCCCCCTTCTAGGTATTTTTTTTCATCCTTTGGACATTTAAAAATATTTGAATCTTCTTCACTACTCACTAACCCACCTTACAGTACTCCTATAAAGCCCTATCTTGTAGCACCCACACATACATATTCACACATGCTCATGCATGCAAAATACATGTCTATTCATGTGTGGCATTGCAACATATTCCTGTATATTCATTTGTACACATATATAGATGTGTTTATATTCACAAACACACATACCATACACACATATACAAGGTACATACACATGCATGTATATCTAAAATACTATATGACCTCTCAAGCCCTTCCATGTTTCTCTCTTTCCTTCCCTTTTCTTCTGGATTTGACTCAACCATCATCTATGGATTTCTTTTCCTTCTCCTTCTACTATTCCTTTTTGGCTTTCTTTTGTAATTTGACTTCCTCCATCAGATTATAAGTAACTTGAGGGCAAGGTACTAAAAATGTCAGTTTATCAGACATCACCTACCTTGATTTCTTTTTTTTTGCATCATGCCTAACAGACATGTCTCAGGTGCCATAAATATTTTTGTAAGTTTGAATCCTTTCCCTCTATCACTGATTTGAGGTATATTTCTCATACTAGTATTGCTGGGTCAAAGGGTTTGTACACAGTATTTTTGGAGCATAGTTCCAAATTGCTTTCCTGAATGGTTCAATTAATACATAGCTCCACCAACAGTGTATTAATGTTGCTGTCTTATTTCAATCTTTCTGACATTTTCATTTTCCTCTTTTGTTAGTTTTGCCAAATCTGATGGATATGAGATGAATGCCTTTATTTTCTTTTTATATAAAATGAAGGTGGTTGGTCCTTGTGATCCCTAAGATTTTTTCTAGGACTAAATCCTATGATCATATGAACTCAGAGAAGGGAGCCATCATGAGTGAGATGATCAGAAAAGACTTTATGGAGAGATGGGATTTAAATAGGGCTATGAAAGATGGAAGGAATTCAGATAAGTAAGGAGAATATTCCAAGCAAAGGAAATAACATAAGCAAATACATAAGTGTGAATGATACAATTGATGGAAGATTTGGGGTAGGGAAGCAGTGAGCAGGTTACTGTCAAGGGTCAAGGGTTTGGGGCAGCTAGGTGGAACAGTGGATAGAGTACTATGGATAAGGCCCTAGGGTCAGGATCACCTGAGTTCAAATCAGATGTCAAACACTTAGTCGTTACCTAGATGTGTGACCTTGAGTAAATCACTTAACTTCATTGCCTTGCAAAAAAAAAAGAGTAAAGGGTTTGTGTAGGGGAATAAGGGAGCCAGGGTTAAAAAAGGTAGATTGGAGTTAAATTGAATACCAAGTTGCATATTTTCTTTTTTTAATTGATATTTTCTTTTATTTTTCCAATTTTCCAATATTATGAAAGTTTTTCAACATTCATCCACTTGCATATTTATATTTTTATTTTTAAATTTTTATCCCAGTTGTATGTAAAAAGCAAATTTCAACATTTACTTCCAAAACCTTGAATTTCAAATTCTTTTGCTTCCTCCCACCCTACTCCTCCCATTGAGAAAGCGAATTACCTGGTACAGGTTAAAAATGTGTAGTCATGAAATAAATTGTCATAGTAGACATAATTCTCCCCCTTCCCCAAAGAAAGTGAAACCTCAAGAAAAATAAAGTGAGGGAAAAAAGTGTGCTTCAGTCTGTATTCAAACACCCTTTAGCATAAGTCCATCAAAGAAATTACTTCAATATATTTTTCCCACAGCTGCTGTTGCTAGCTCTCATTTACTGCTCCCTGAACTCCCATTCACTCTATTTTCTCTTTCCTTTTGCCCTGTCCCTTCTCAAAAATGTATCGTATCTGATTGCCCTCTCCTCTCCTGATCTTTCCTCTCTTTATCACCTATATTCTCCTCATAATTTGCTCTATCTGTCCACTATGCTTCATCTGAATCCTATATTTGAAGATCAGACTTTCTGGTCATTTCATCAGGGAAGTTTGAAAGTCCTCCGTTTTATTGAATGTCCATATTTTTCCCTGAAAGAGGATATTATGTTTTGCCAGGTAGTTGATTCTCAGTTGTAATCTAAGGTCTTTTGCTTTCCAGAATATCATGTTCCAAACCCTATGATTCTTTAATGTAGAAGCTGCTAAATCTTGTGTTATCTTGACTATAGCGCCATGATATTAGAATTGGTTCCTTTCTGGCTGCTTGTAATATTTTCTCTTTGTCTTGGGAGTTCTGGAATTTGGCTATAATATTCCTGGCAATTTTTCTTTTCGGATCTTTCAGGAGATGATTGGTGGATTCTTTCAATTTCTATTTTACCCTCTCCTGCTAGGATATCAGGACAATTTTCCTGGAGAACTTCTTGAAAAGTGAAGTCTCTGGTCTTTTTCTGGTCATGTGTTTCAGGTAGTCCAATAAATTTTAAATTATCTCTTCTGGATCTGTATCCAGGTCAGTTGTTTTTCTAATAAGACATTTCACATTTTCTTCTTGTTTTTCATTCTTTTGGTTTTGTTTTATTGTTTCTTGATTTCTCACAAAGTCATCAACTTCCCTTAGCTCCATTCTACATTTAAAGTAACTATTTTCTTCAGAGAGCTTTTTGTATCTCCTTTTCCATCTACTTTTTAAGACATTCTTCTCCTCAGTGGCCTTTTGTTGTTGATTTTGTTGTTGTTTTTTAATTTTTGCAAGGCAATGGGGTTAAGTGACTTTCCCAAGGTCACACAGTTATGTAAATTATTAAATGTCTGAGGCCAGTTTTGAATTCAGGTCCTCCTGACTCCAGGGCTGTAGCTCTATCCACTGTGCCAATTAGCTGCCCTGCCAAACTGGTTTTTAAGATTTTTTTTTCTTCTTTTTTATCTCTTTCACCAAGCTGCTAACTTGGTTTTCATGATTTTCCCACATTACTCTCATTTCTCTTCCCAATTTTTTCTCTACCTCCCTTACTTGATTTTCAAAAACCTCTTTTTGAGCTCTTCCATAGCCTTAGACAAATTCCTATTTTTCTTGGAGGTTTTGCATACCGACGCTTGGACTTTGTCATCTTCTGATGACATAGGACCAAAGTAATTGTTTGTGGTTGGGCTTTTTCTTTTGCTATTTGCACATTTCCCCAGCCTATGACTTGTTTTTAGCTCATTGTTAAGGTGGAGGGCACACTGTCTCAAGCTTTTGAGAGTTTCAGTTGTTTTCAGGGACAGCCCCTCCAAGGGCCTCAATTCTTCCAAGGTCTTATGTGAGGCTCTGCTTGCTTTCCTGGTTTATGCTTTAGAGTGTGTATGACCACAAGCATTCCCCTCTGTCCTGGAACTGTAAGGAGGGTCCCTGCTCTGCTATGACAGTATGGGGTCTCAGTCTGTGACCAGATCTGAATGTAGGTGAAGCAACAATCCTTCCTCAGAGAGGCAAAGAGACCTCTGCAGTTTCTCCTGACTCGCCTACCATCCATGGGTTGAGCACTCTTGAAGCAGCTGCCACACCATGTGGTTCCCTAATGGGTGGCTCCCCAGGCCAGCTCTGCTTCCTGGGGACTGGGTCTGCACTGAGACCTGTGCTAGTCCTGGCTCCACTCTCTCTCTCTTGTGTGGCAGAGTTTTCCTGCTGAGCTTCCCAATTGTCCTTGGCAATCCCTGGCCTGACAGGGCTGGAAACTGCCACTGCTGCTATGTACCCAAAACCCCATGGACTGTTCCTGGATGACTGGAGCCAGTTCAGTCTGTGTGACCTAGGCTGTGCTGTGGTCCCTTTCTAACCCTGATGTAACAGACCCTTCCTGAAGATCTTCCAAGTTGCTTGGGCTGGAAAAATTGTTTCACCCAGTCTATTTGTGGTTTCTGCCACTCTAGAATTTGAGAGTCAATATTTAGAGATATTTGGAGTGGTCTGAGAGAAAGCTTGTAGGAATTACTGCCATTATTCTATCATCTTGGCTCTACCCAACTTGCATATTTATAAGTTACACATGTTTCTACTATACTCCCTTCCCACCTCACTCCCCTTATTTGGTGAACACTTTGGTAAAAATTGTACAATGTACATTTGTGTTTAATATGTTTACAAATTAGTTGTTTTGTGTATAAGGAATTAGGACTATGGGAAAAGTAAGAAAACCAAGAGATAAGAAGGAAAAATATAAGAGAAGTTTTAGAAAAGTGAACATAGTATCCATTCATAGTCTATGATTTTTTTTTCCTTTGTCATTGTCTGTAACATGTCTCCTAGGGTTGGCCTAGCTCTCTGGACTGCTGAGAGCAGCTGCTTCCATCATCATGGTTGATCAACTCACAATATTGTTAATGTGTACAATGTTCTCTTGGCTCTGCTCCTTTCTCTCAACATCAGTTCATGGAATTCTTTCCATGCTTCTCCAAAGTCCGACCATTCATAGTTTCTTATAGAACAAAAGTACTCCATAGCATCCATATACCACACAAGTTGAAGATTTTCATAGAGACATCAGGTCCTAGATTTGGAACTTGATGGAATATTTGAGGCTAGCAAAGTGCAACCTCTTCATTTTACAAATGAGGAAACTGAGATGTATTACAATGGCTTGCCCAGTGCCTTCTTTCTATAAAGAAATGAGAAAAGGGTGAGGAAAAGGATAAAAGCAGTATTTGAGAATGATTAATTTGTTGGCCCTCTGCAGAAAGTAGGTTGAAGGGAAAATCTTGAAGGGAAAGACTAGAGGTACAGAGACTAGTCCCACTCTGGGGTGAGGAGAGATGTGTAGCCTCCATGGAGTGATAGCATTGAAATGAAAAAGGAAGTTTACAACACAGATTTTTTTTTCTTTAATTACTTTTGAATTTTTTTTTGTTGATGTTCAGTTTTTTTTTTCAATTTTATTTGACTCCCATTGGGGTTTTCTTGGCAGAGATACTGGGAGTGGTTTGCCATTTTTTTCCTCCAGCTCATTTTACAGATGACAAAATTGAGGCAGTCATGGTTAATTGACTTGCCCAGGAAAAATCACAAACATTTTAGTAACAGAGAAATAAAAATGAAGATTATATATAAATGTGAAAACTGAGGCTGAGAGAGGTTGTGTGATTTGTCCAGGATCAGCTGGACATCGAGGAATCATCCAAGGCAGGATTTGAATTCTAATTCTTTTTAATTGCACATCTGGCACTCTATTTGCTATGTTGACTCCAGGATGCAGAATTCTATATTTCCATATTGATTTCCTCATTGTATCCGTGAAAAACTTATTCCTTTGTACTTGTTTCTCCCAAGGAGAGTATTAGCTACCTTTTAAGGACTGTATTTATTAAAATTGTAAAAAAATCTTGAGGATGACAGGTGTTAAGAATATGATTATCAGCTCTCAGATTTGTTCTTATTCAGTCTCAGTTATAGCAATTTTTATGTATAATAAATACATCCATTTCTATTTTTTTCTTCTAAGCACAGACGCAACAAAATTCCTTCTCTTAAGAATGCCCTCATGACCAATAATCACCTTGGCATTCATTTTGTGACTGTTTCTTCTTGACTCAATCTCTGCCCTGCTCTCCTCTTCCTTCAGCTTAGGGTTTCCAATTGGACACACTTTTCTGTGGTGTTTAGTGCTTTCTGATTCCACCCCAGGCATTGTGTGCCTATGATAACTTGTGGTATAGTGAGAGATTGGATGTTGCACTTGAGTTCTGATTCTTAACTTTATTTATCTATGTGACCCTTATTCAGTAAGCATCAATGAATGCTTCCTCATTTGTAAATGGGGATTTTAGAAAGATCTGAGTTCAAACTCAACCTCAGATACATATATATATGTGTGTGTGTGTGTGTGTGTGTGTGTGTGTGTGTGTGTAGCATTTTTGCCAATTTAATGAGTTTGTTTTGATTTGCATTTATGTTGCTATTTATGAATTGTAATAATTTAAAAAAATGTTGTTGTTGATAGTGAGGCAGCATGGAATAATGTCCAGGAAAATCTGAGTTCAAATACAATATCTTATATAAACTGCTTGTGGTTCCCCAGGCAATTCACTTAACCTCTCAGTCATGCAAAGAAAAACAACTTTGAACAGCACAATGAGTAGTCACAATTCAAGTTCCCATTGCCTGACAAGTTTTTTTTTTTCTATCGGAGAGCAGATTGGGACATTATTTTTTTAGACATGACCAGTGCGGGAATTTGTTTTGCTTGACCATAAATTTATTATAAGAGGATGAGAACTAAAGGAAGGGAAGGTAGATTTTTGTTAATTGTCATTCTTTTGAATCTTGCATTTTGAAGACCTTCATTGTGGTCCTTACCATTTATGAGAATAGCTCCTCCTGTTGGCATCAAGGCAGGCTACACTTAACAAGACGTGATGTCCTGAGGGATGTTCATATAACAGTTTCTTGGTGGGACAGCTATAATTTTCAATTCTAGTACCTTGGGAAAGTGCTACAACATATTAGTGCCTATTTGTGGACTCTTGTTTATCTGGAGCAAGTGGGGCAAACTCAAATTGAGAGTTTAAGTCTTAGCAAACAAGGCATCATGGAAAGAAATATCTTGAAACAATACCCACTGGAGGAGGAGGAAAGAGAAATCCTGTTATAGCAGTCTTCTAGGTGGAGACCCTGGATCAGAGACTATATAGGATTCTAAAGGATCCTGCAGGAGAGGCTACTATTAGGAAGACAGCAGGGCAGGGTCAGATTAGAGACAGTTACCATCTGCTGAACTCAATTATTAATCTGGCTGACTGAGTCGTTTCTACCTGCTGCAGGAGTGGGTGGGTAAGGGCCAGGACCTATGATTTCACTGGTATAAAAATTCTGGATAAGCAAACTGCCCATGCTGTTTGGTCCCTGTTCATGCCTAGGCTTACATGGTTGCTGAAGTTACTGAAGTTAAATGACTTATCTAAAAACATATAGGCAGTGTATAGTTTTGAACCCTGCTCTCTTGATTCTGATACCAACTATCTAGTATTCACTATCCCATGTTAGGGAAGTTAGATGGCTCATTGGGTAGATGGCCAGTCCTGAAGTCAGGAGGACCTGGGCATCCATCCTCAGACCCTACCTGTGTGACCCTGGGCAAGTCACTTAACCCTGATTGCCTTATATCTAGAGTGATCTTCAGTCACCCTGATTCATAATCTGGTCACTAGGCTTCAGCAGAGAAAGTGAGGCTGCTGATTTAGCACAGCACTTCCTCACTCAAGTCCAATTCATGTACTTGTCATGACATCACCTCCCTGATGTCACAGTCTTCTTCAGGAACTAAGGACAGGGGTGGCTAGGTGGTGCAGTGAATAGAGCACCGGCTCTATTCTAGAGTCATTAACTAAGGCCTAGCATGTATTCAGTTTTTCTCTTTCTTTCTTATTTTTTTAGTACTGGTGGATATAACTCTTTCAGAAATGAGAGCCCAGGTGTTGACTGTCCATCAACATTTGTTAAATTCTTACTATTGTACTAGGTACTTCACTTGGAATAAAAAGAAAAAAAAAATGAATTGGCCTATGGCTTAAGAACCTTCAATCTATTGCACTATTTCAGGAAAATCCCATAGTTGCGGTGGCTAGGTGGAGCAGTGGATAGAGCACCGTCCCTGGAGTCAGGAGTACCTGAGTTCAAATATGACCTCAGACACTTAATAATTACCTAGCTGTGTGGACTTGGACAAGCCACTTAACCCCATTTGCCTTTATAAAACCTAAAAAAAATGAAAGTCCCATAATCAAGTGCAACTTAGTGAGCCCCCCAAAGCAGAGGGATTCTTGGAGGAAATTACTGAATTCTCTATGGTTGTCAGAGAGCAGGGAACTTTTATTCTTTAATTCCACCCTTTCTTGGTGTCAGTGTCTCTGCCCATAGGGAAAACTGCCCATTTTCCTTTTTCTATACTTCCAAAAAGGAGACCATGAGCACAAGCATGACTTACCTGTTCATAGTATTTATTCATGACCAAAATAACCCAGAAGAAATGCAATAAAAATATATTTGAATGTCCACTTTGAGGGCAATGTGCTAATGGCTTCTCCTAAGCACAAGCATCCCTTGATAGATTATTGAGCATGTCCTATACTCAGGAGTATCTGAAGACATTTATATACCTTTAGATTCAGCTTTTAAGACTTGCCTGTACCCACCAGGGGTGAGAGAACATGCCTCCTTGTCTTACTCATGACTTCCAAGTGAGTCAATGTGCAGAACTCCTGATCTTGGGTCTGGTTCTTTCTCATAGTAATAGTCGGGAGATTTCTTGATAACAACTATTTTATGCTCTGACTTTGTGACCTGAGTACAGCCTCACAACCTTAGAACAGGGAAGCAGGACACTTCTGTCTGTTTGAATTCTTGTCTTTCCTTAGTCTCTGTTTCTCCCAAAGCTCCTGTCAGTTGTCCCCAGTATCCTAGCTCATCATTTAGTTCTTATCTACTAACTTTGTAGGCTAACCCCTCCAGATGGGGGCATGGACATAATTCCTTCTGTTTCCCCAGTCTCTTCAACTGTCACATATATTGTAGATCTTTACCAATTGGCATACCTTCTTTGTCTTTCTCAACTTAAAACAAAACCTTTATTTTTTATTATAACAAATTTGAACATCTCCAACTATAAAGAATGTAAAAAAGAGTGTGATTATGAAACCATGAATCTCCATTATGAACAGTTTGTTGTTCTTTGTTGTACTTCAAAATACACATTAAATTTGATGTAAATGTAGCCCAACAATGCCACTCTCATCTGTTCTGTTATAAACTCATTGCTGCTTTCTCTGTATTTTAAAAGTTTCATTGTGTCACTTTCATTGTTCCCCAACAAATCCTCCAACTCTACTCAAAAATCAAAGCCCTAATATGACAACTAGATCTTTTTTAGGAAAAAAAAAAACAAATCTGTACATTGACCTTGTCTGAAAATGTATATCTCATTCTGTACCTCTTGGCCAATACCTTTTCTACTGAGGGGAGGGAACTGTACTTACTCACATCAATTTGCTGGAGTTATGATTGTTCTAAGTATTTCAAAGTTCTTTTCCTTTATAGTTCTATAAATTCTTCTTTCACTTCACTTTGCCCCAGTTCTTACAAGTATTCCCATCTTACTAGCTTTTTGTTTTGTTTTTTTTTGTTTTGCTTTTCTGGTTTTTGCAAGGCAGTGGGGTCAAGTGATTTGCCCAAGGTCACACAGTTGTGTAATTATTAAGTGTCTGATGTTGGATTTGAACTCAGGTCCATCTGACTCCAGGGCTAGTGCTCTGTCCACTGTTCCACCTAGCTGCCCCTCTTATTTACTTCACATCGGGAACTTTTGCATCTGCCTTGAAAATAGAAATACAGTATAGTATCTTGGGACTCAAATTTCTAAGGATCTTAAATAAATGTAACTACAACAAAATTTCATCCCTAGCAAAGTTAAAACAATTAGGTGTTCTCCTTTGATCTTCTGGTATTTTTTTTAATTCACAAGTGGTAGGAAATACTAATCTCAGGTTGGCTTATAAACACACTATCTAAGAAAGCTTATTGCCCTCAGATCTTGTGGTTCTCTTGTAAGAGGAGGGTGTTTGGTGCTATTGTTTGTGCACACGTATATTATGTATGTCCAGTTATAATACAAAATAATTTTCTAGATATGGCTTAAAGGGAAGCAAGAATAGACATCTTTCTCCCACTTTTTTCAAGGAAGACTGATTCTTTCCCAGAAAGAGAAGCAGGAAGAGAGTGGCTACTCTACTGAGCTAGAATTATATCTATATATTTCTTTCAGTACTCCTTAGGTTCAAGCGAAACTCCTGATTGCCACGCATTGCTGGGAAAGGAATATCCCAAGCTATTTAACCAAGGCTTCCCACCAGATAACACTTCTACAATGAACACAAGTTGATAGCAAAATGGAAATTAGAAAATGTATACATATGAACACACATACCAAATAATACAGATTAAATTCTTCCCTTGTAAGTGAAATAATCTGACTCAACTGAATCTCACCCAAGGGGAAGTTCTCCAAAGCCTAGCAAGCTGGGGATAGGGACGTGATAATGGTTATTTTCTCTACATGTTGGATGGTGTGTTGTAATGGTATTATCTAAAGTTTCAAAGTTGGAAGCCCAAATGCTTAGGATTCCACTTTTCTCCTACTCTTACTGATTCCAGCCTATGCCTCATGCAGGTGTGGGGCACTAAGTAATCAATCTTCACCAATAAGGAGAGAATTCCATACAATAAGCCAAGGGTTGCTCTATGAACTTTTTTTTTGCAGTGACCCCTATGTTAGTAGTAGTTCTCCTGGATACAGGGACATTTTCAAGGTCTCTCTTAGGAACTATGGAATTGATTGTACAACATGGAAGCACTAGCACAGGGCCTGCCCACTATGATGTGCCCTCATCAGAGAAGGTACTGTGCTTTATGAGCAAAGCAGAATTGAAGTAGCTGAAAAGAAATGCAGGCTGCCCAAATTTAGAGAATCCGCTCATATGGCCTTTTTTGTGCCCAGTCTGTGGTAGAGCTCATATTGGTTTGATCAACCACAATCCAAAACACTGCAACTTGTCTTTAAGGTAGTGATGTCATTTTGATGCTCTTTGAGAATGAAAGACAACAAATGAACAACCAGTGGTTCTTCTTGAACAACCACTGATCCTAATAATACCTAAAAGTTTGATGGTAATTTTAGAAGCAATCACTAGAGGGCTTTTCACAATTTGCTTTCTGATACTGAAGTCTAATGAAAAATTTCCTCAAAGTTTCCCTAGTGCCTAAGGGTAAAACTTTTAATTTTACTCAGTCATTCAATAAATATTAAGTGTCTTCTAGGTGTCAGACACTGAGTTAAGTGTTGGGGATACAAAGGAAGGTAAAAGACATTTTCTGTTTTAAGAAGATCTTAGTTTAATGGGGAAATCAATATGCAAACAACTATAGACAAACATATATAAACTGGATATAATTAATAGAGGGAAGGCTCTGGATTTAAGAGGGATCAGGAATACTGTTTCTCCTGTGGGCAAAACACTAAGCTAAATGGAAATGAAGGCTGAATTCTAAGTAACCAAAAAGCCATTAATGGCCCCAGAGAACTGCTAGAGTAATGAAATTGAACTTCCTCCTGATGATAGGCCAAAGCAATGGAACTGCAAGCAAAGAATGTTGTATACATTGTCAGATGTCATCACTTTATCTTGTATTTTTATTTAACTGATTTTCTTTGTTATAAGAGAGTGTTCAATTCATTGGAGGAAAATTACAGTGATATAAAAACAAGAACAGGGGTGTACTAGAGCCAGCTTTTATAGGTTTGAGTTTTTTATTAAATTTTACTGTTTGGAACACCATAAAAATTTACTCCTTGGAAATTGGCAAATTGGCCACAAATCAGAGCTTGTTTTATTGTTTTGTTGATTGTCTAAATTTTAAAAGATAATGGAGAAAATGTTAATAATGCAATTAAACAAAAATGTATTATGTGTATTTTTTTTCTTCATAGAGCCACTTTTTATAATTGACTACCACACCTCTGGATTATAAAAAGTGGCTCTATGAAGAAAGACATCATTAAAATAATTTTTTTAAGTGGGAGAGTAGACTGATAAAAGGTAGGATGTATTGGAGAAAGTGATGATCAGAAATAAAACAATTCTGAGGGAAAAGGAGGGGGTAAGAGAAAGGGAGATGAATAAAGGAAAATAGCATGGAAGGAAATAACACAACTATAACATAACTATAAATGGGAATAGGATGAACTCACCCATAAAATGGAAGCAAATAGTAGAATGGATTAAAATAACAGATTCCTACAATTTGTTATTTATAAGAAACACATTTGAAGCATAGAGATATATGCAAATTAAAGGTAAGGGACTGGAGCAAAATTTTTTATGCTTCAGCTGAAGCAAAGAAAGCAGGGGTAACAATCATGATCTCAGACAAAGCAAAAGCAAAAATTATTCTAATTAAAAGAGATAAGGAAGGAAACTATGTTTTGCTGAAAGGTAGTATAGATAATGTATAGATAATGAAGTCATATTAATACTAAACATATATGCATTAAATGGTTTAGCATTAAGATTTTTAAAGAAGTAAAAATGACTTACAGGAGGAAGTAGATAATACAATGCTAGAAGGGAGACCTCAGCTTTCCCCTCTCAAAAATATTACCAAATATAACCAAAAAATAAATAAGAAAGATGTTAAGGAGATGAATACAATGCTGGAAAAAGGTAGATATGCTAGATCTCTGGAGAAAATTGGTTGGGAACTGAAGGGAATATACTTTTGTCTCAGTAGTACTTGACATCTACACAAAAATTAACCATGTATTAGGATATAAAACCCCCATAACCAATGTAGAAATGTAGAAAAGCCGTAATTGTAAATGCATCCCTTTTCAGATCATAATACAAAGGACCTATATGAACATAACTATAAAATACTTTTTCACACAAATAAAGTCAGATGTATACAATTGGAGAACTATTAATTGTTCATGGATAGACTCAGCCAATATAATTAAAATGACAATTCTACCTAAATTAGTCTATTTATCCAATGCCATACCAATCAAATTATTAAAAATTTATTTTATAGAGGTAGAAAAAATTTAACAAATTCATCTAGAAGAACAAAACGTCAAGGAAACCACTGTAATCAATGAAAAACAATACAAAGGAAGGTGGTTCTAGATGTACCAAACTGTATTAGAAAGCAGTAATTATCAAAACAATTTTATATTGGCTAAGAAATAGAGTGGTGGATTAGTGGAATAGATTAAGTACAAGTTACATGATTAAAATGCCCATAGTAGTCTAGTAGCATATGAAAAACCCAAAGACCCAAACTTTTGGGGAAAACAATCAATAACTCATTACTTGACAAAAAAATTCTGGGAAAATTGGGCAGCAGTTTTGGCAGAAGCTAGGCACAGTTCAACATCTCACATTGTATGCCAAGACAAGGTCAAAATGGGAACATAATTTAGCATTGGGTTGTTTAAACTCTGAAATTTAGGAATGATGGAAGAGTTTAGGTCTAAAGTGCATATAGATACTGTAGACAACAAAATATTTACATTAAAATTGAAATGAAAAATAGAAAATTTTGATTAAAAAGTTTTTGCACAAAACACAACACAACCAAACTATAAGGAAAGCAGAAAACTGAAAAAATTTTTGTAAAGGTTTCTCTGATAAAGATCTCATTTCTCAAACACATAGAGAACTGAATCAAATTTTTAAAAATACAAGTCATTCCCCAGTTGAAAAATGGTCAAAGGATATGAACAAATAGTTTTCAGAAATCAAAACTATCTATGATCATATGAAAGAATACTCTAAATTATTAGTGATTAGAGAAATACAAATTAAAACAACTCTGAAGGTCCATTTCACACCCATAAGAGAGGATAATATGACAAAGAAGGAAAATGTTGCATATTGAGATGTAGGAAAACTGGATCACTAATGCATTGTTGTTGTATTTGTGATCTAACCATTCTGGAATGCAATTTGGAAACATATCCAAAGGGTTATAAAATTGTGACTTTTGATCTAGCAATACCACATTAGGTAGTGAGGCAGTTGAGGAGGGCAATTAGGTGGTGCAGAGCACTGGCCTTGGAATCAGGAGTTGGAAATTCAAATCTGACCTCAATTGTGTGACCTTGGGCAAGTCACTTAAGCCTGATTTCCTCCCATCCAGGTCCATCTGTAGTCATTCCTGATTCATATCTGGCCCCTGGACCTAGATCACTCTGGAGGAAAAAAAGTGAGATTGGTGAATTACACAGCTCTGCCCTCACTAAAATCCAATTCCTGTGCTTGTCATGGCATCATCTCTTTGGTGTCATGATCTTCTTCAATAACAAAGGTCTACATCCAAGAGAGATCCAAAAAGAGGGAAAAGGACCTATTGTACAAAAGCTATTTATTGCAACTCTTTTTTGTGGTGGCTAAGAATTAAGAATGAAAGGAATGCTCATCAATTGGGGAATGGCTAACCAAGATGTGCTATGTGATTGTGATAGAATATTATTGAGCTCTAAAAAGTGACAAGCAGGATGATTTCAGAAAAACCTGGATCAATGTGAATTGATGCATAGGGAATTGAATCAGGAAAATGTCCACAGTAACAGCAATATTGTTCAATGAAGAATCATGATGACAATCTATTTTCAGCAATACAATGATCCAAAACAATCCCAAAGGACTAATGATAAATCTATCCATCTCCAGAGAAGTCTATTTGTAAAAAAACTAAAACATGTTATTTTTTTACTTTCTTTCATTTTTTGGTCTTCTTATGCAAAATGACAACTCCTATGATAATGTTGCACATGTATATCCTATATCTTATTGGTTACATAATTGCATAATTGTACATGTATAATCTATATCTGAATAGTTACTATATTAGGGAAAGGGGAGAGAAGGGAGCAATAGAATTTTAAACTCAAAACTTTAAATAAAAATGTTTGTGGGCAAAAAAAAGCCCACAGTCAATTGAAATTTAGCCAAATCAAGCTATGCTAATTTAATATTTCCATGGGGTTACCCTGGTAAGAAGGTATTCTAGAATTCTTCCACCAGAGAACTATTAACAAGACTACAACAAAGTCATACAGATTACTTTAAGAGCTTTCTATATCAAGGGAAAATTTCACTTCCCTGATCTAGGAAGTCTCACTTTGTAATAGAAACTAACAGGTGGGAGGATTAGGGGAGATCTTGGGACTATGGCTCTTGAACTGGGCCTTGTACAAAGCTAGGGATTCTAATAGATTGTGGTAAGGAAAAAGAGAATTCCAAGGATAGGGATCAGCTTGTGCAAAGGTGGGAAATAATATGGAGGTAGTCCTCTATGGAGGGCACCAGGTGGACCAATTTGATTTAAATATGGAGTGTGTGTAGGGAAGTCATGGGACACCTCAATCTGGAAGGATAAGTTGAGGCCCAGGTTATGAGAATCTTGATATGTCAAATAGAGGAGTTTCTTTTTTAAAGCTTCTCAAACAGGGTCTTCATGTATGATTCTGTCCCTTATTCTATGATTTTTAATGTTATTGATCTCCTGTCACTTTGTATGTGGACTTCTAGGTGGTGCTGTGACTAGAGTACTGGCCAGGAGTAGGGAAGACATGAATTCAAATACATCTTCAGATATTTTTTAACCATGGGATTCTGGGCAAACCTGGCAAACCTCAGTTTGCCTTAATTTCTCATTCTGTAAAATGGTTATAACTAGAGTACTTAACTCCCAGGGTTATTGTGAGGATCAATTAAAATAAGATAAAATAGTTAGTCCTGACCTGCCACAAAGAAGGTGTTATAAAAAGGTAGCTATTATAATTATTACACAAACAAGCTAAAAACTGCTCACTGCCTCTGGAGGTGGGTAGTGGTTGCATTGTCTGTCAAGGAGAAAAACCCACTCTTAAATGTATTTTTCTTTTTCCTTTGTAGCCACTAGGGGTCACAACAGGTTTAAGCTTCTGGTCTGATGAGATTGATTTTATAAGGTCCAGTTTCAAAATAATTCCATTCTTGCAAGTTTATTTAGCAAACATATGAACAACTCACGATTACATTATCATGCCACAGACAAAGAAAGGATCACAAGGCAATATCTAAGTTAACATTATCCACTGGTGTCTTTAATGAAATAAAAAGAACTAGACCAGTTGTCAAGACAGGGACTGGGAATAAGGGCCACCACTTTCTCATGTCTGATCTTTTCCTTAATGTTTCTGGTTATGTGGGTGAATGCTTTCAGTAAAACAAAGAAACACATGTGATCTTAGTCTTCATCATTTGGAATCTTTGTTGGAAGCTTGGGTATTTGGAGGGTAGCTGCAGATATCCTATCGCCCACGATGGTCACACACTGATGTGGCAAGTGGTGGGTTGGGGAAGGAAACTCCACCACCTTTAAACTTTCAGGGTCTCTTCTTTCCCCCCTCTTTTGAGTCTCTCTTTCTGGTCCCATTGTAGATAAAACTCTACCTTCCAGACTTTCTCAACTTGTTAGTTTCCTCTCTTTTTGAGCTTTGAAGAAATAAAATTCCCAGTCTTTAGCAATTTATACTCTCCCTGAAAGGAAACCAGTATAAACCTTGCCGAATGATTATTGTACTTTACTTTGAAACATACAAAAAGCATATACTCCAATAAGTTGGAAAAATATGTTCATACTTGAAGGGAGTAAACTCCATTCATACTTTGAAATAAAAGTTTTATTTTGTTTTCTATGCTAAATTAATGCAAACTTTAAGCTGCAACATAAACCAATCAGTAGAAACCTCATCCCTCTCTACTCTTTTTTGGGGGCTCCCTAGACCTGAAGGATTGCTAATAGTAAGGAATTTGAAGAAATTATCATCATCATTTCCTTAAGAGCATTTGAGCCTCAAGAAAAGAAATAAATACCCTACCTGACTGTTCAGAGATAAGCATATACAATAAAAAGAGTCAAGAAAGATGAAACAGTTTCTGCAACTACCAACTTTATTTTTGCAAAGTCTAGTAGTGGAGATCAGGGCTACTATAATCACTAGACTCCTGAAGACTTTCCTTATCAGATCTTATTATAATGACCCATCAATTGGGGAATGATTGAACAAATTATGGGACATGAGTATTATGGAATTCTATTGTTCTATATGAAACCATAAGTGGTTGGACTCTAGAGAAGCATGGAATGACTTTCTGCTTGGATTTATTCTTCCATGGGAAATTTTGGGGAGTCAATTTCTGACCTTGTATAATGAGGAACACAGACAAGGGTTTATACTGTAGAATGACAAAAACATCTTTTGGCTAGAAAGACTGATGCTGAGTGAGAGGAGCAGAACCAAGAGAACATTAACAACAACACTGTGAGATGATCAACCTTGATGGAAGCAGCTCCTCTCAACAAATCAGAGAGGCATGACAACTGTATTAGATTGGCTAAGGACAATGCTTCCCCAGAGGAAGAAAAATAAAACAAAACAAAACCAAAACCCTTTCAGAATGTAGTGCATACTACATTAACTTTTAAAAAAAATATCAGTTATGTATTTCTTTCCCTTAATCCTAATTCCTCATGCCAAAAATGACTAATCTTTAAACGTGTTTAACACAAATATGTATGTACAATATTAACCTGAATGTTCACCACTGAGGGGATGGGGGTGGGAAGGGAGGGTGGAAGAATGGATGAATGATGAAAAACTTTAATGACATGCATTTGGAAAAATAAAATATCAATAAAATTTTTTTATTATAATGAAATAGAACACTAAAGGCTGGAAGACTGGAAAAAATAAACATAAACATTTATTTGCTAGTATTCTTTCATTCTAAATATAGTATAGGTTTTTAAAGTTACATGCAGGAAAGATTGGCATAATACAGTAAGTATAATGCTATATAATAATACTGATATAATAATATGATATAATATACCAAATGTGATAGTAGAATTGTAGATTTACAATATGGAAGGAGCCTTTGGGCTTAAGCTCCAATATAATACCTTATTTTTCAGATGAGGCCTAGGGAGGTTAAATAATAACATGCCCAAGATCACACCAATAATTTGCTGAACTGGATTCCTTCCCTTTGATTCTTTTTTGCAATATCTTTTTTTCTTTAACTTACAAATTCTAGATTTTGACCATAATATTCCTGGAAGTTTTCTTTAGAGATTTTGTTCCAGGAGGTGATTAGAGGATTTTTTTCAATTTTTACTTTGCTGCTGGTTTTAAGAGATCTGAGTAGTTTTCTTTTAAGATTTCTTGAAATGTGATCAGTAGGCTGGGGGCTAGGGCATCCAGTTAGTTCAGAGATTCTCAATTTTTTTTATTGTTTGATTTTCTAGATTAATTTATTTTACTGTGAGATATCTTACATTTTCTTCTATTTTTCAGCTTTTGACTTTGCTTTGATATTTCTTATTGTTTTGTGGGCCATTAGTTTATATTTGGTTCATTCTGATATTTAGGGAGTTTGTAGAATGGGCAAGGTTTTGTACCTTTTAATCCCTTTCCTTCAATGTCCTCATCTATGAAATGTGTATAATGATACTTGTAATACTTGCCTCAAATCGTTGTGAGAGAATAAATAAGATTTCAGCTATAATTATATCATTTATACATGTAAATAAAACAGACTTGCTTATTGTAGGGGAGTACCTTTGGAGGATACATAGATATTCTCTGCTTGGTTTCAGTCTGCCACATGAAACTTTGGAGAATTAATTTCTAATCATCTAACTGACCATGGAGCCAGAAGAATCAATGTTTCAGTAGTTGTTGAATCCAAACTAAGTACCTTCTACATCTATTTATTCTCTGAGTCTTTCCAGCTGAAAGGTGTTTTTGTTATTACTCAATATAAATCCTTGTCTGTGTTCTTCATTATACATAGTCATAAACTGACTCCCCCAAATTTCCCATGGTAGAATGAATCCAAGCAGAAAATATTTATTTATCCTGTAAGAGCTAACTCTTCCTTGTTCAGTCTATTCCAATTTTATTTATTTTCAAGAACCTTTTCTTTTTAAAATCTTTTAGAAATGTTTTTCCTTGGAAAATTAATTCATGAAGTTCTTAGATTTATTTATTCATTTAACTATACCTGCCTTTCCTCTTTGCCTCCATTTTAATTATAGGAAAAACAACCTCCCTTTTCTTTATCATTTCAATGCAATTGATGGATTTTATTTTCCTTGACTTCACCTTTACTTTAACAGAAAGAATGGAAAATGTCATTGCAAAAAAAGGTGAATTTTCACATAAGCTCAAAGGGTGAGAACAGATAAAAGAACATTTTCAACCTTTTTGTAACTAGAATTCATTTATTAAATCTTTCAGAATGGTCAATTCACCACCACTTGCCTCTTTTAGTGATTAGGTGCCCATATATTTGAATAATAGTCTGTTCAAGGACAATTGAATTCTTAACCTGGCTCTGTCTCTTACCTACATGACCTTAGAGAAGTCATTTTCCCTTTCTTGACTTCAATTAACTTTAAATGAGAAGGTAGAGACAGATGATCTGTTTCCAAGGTCTTTTTCTAGTTCTAAGAACCTATAACCTCTCTATGCATTTTGGGAGCGACTTCCCACTAGGGTGCAGTATATGCTTATTGTTCTCAACCCCTGAGAAACTGAGACTCCAGGGAAAGTTGAGGGAGAACAGTAGAGAAAAAGGATCTAGCAAAATATTTGAATTTTTTTTTCCATTTTATTACTTTTGTGAAAATCTAAGTTTACTGTGATTCTTGAATATTCTGTGTGATAACAAAAATTTATGACCTCATCTTTTTGCCCCCTATCTATATACCACAGTTGCTGCTGCCGCAAGTTATCAGTAAAGGGATTTTAACATAACAATGGGTAGAGCCTTTGTTTATACCTTTCAGTTTCAATTTGTTAAAGAGCTTCTGTGAACCTTGGAGCTCCTTTGTACTAAGTACAAGTGTGGTTAAAAAAAATTTTAATGATATGTACATTAAGTTGCAGGATGAAAGTACCTTGTCAGGACAAGGAACAGCATGCCATAAACATTCCTTGTGATCTAAGTCCAGAAAGCTAATCAAAATTGTAAAGAATAGAAGGTGTGAGTCAATTATCCTAATATTCAATGTCTTCATTTCCCTCCATCAAGGACTCTTCTTTTAGGATTACAGGGTCAGGGAATTTGAAGGAATTTTAGAAGCCATTGGTTTAATCCTCTCATTTTACAGATGAGGAAACAGAAATTCAGAGTTCAAATGACATCCCCAGAAGATTAAGGCAGTGAGGTGGCACAGGGCATGGGATGCTAATCTTGGAATTAAAAAAAAAAAAACCCGAGTTCAAATTCTGCCTTGGAATTTACTAGCTGAGTGACCATATGAACATTCCACTTGTCCTCCTTCATTCTCAGTTTTTCTCATCTGTAAAATGGGGAAGAATTTTAGCATCTAAATTATAGCATCCACCTCCCATAGTTGTTGGGAGGATCAAATGAGATAACATATTCATACTATATAAATGTTAGTTATTATTATTACCAGAGGTCACAGAAGTGGTAAGTGTCTGAGGAGGAACTTGAACACAGGTGTCCTTCATTTAAATCTTGCTGTGAATTTGGCTCTATATTCTGAATTGCTGGAGGAACCTGGCAGATAAAAAATAGTCTGAAGAATATTTTTGGAGAACTGGATTTGTTCCAGAAATATTTTATGTTCATAACTCCTTCCCCTTTTTTCTCTTACAATCCCTCTCCCATACTTCTTTTATAGTTCCTTTCCTAGTTTCATTTGTAGTTGTGCTTTCCTCTGCAGAAGTATCTTCCCTTCTCCCACTTCTTATCTTTTTTTTTCTTCAGTTTTTGCAAGGCAAATGGGGTTAAGTGGCTTGCCCAAGGCCACACAGCTAGGTAATTATTAAGTGTCTGAGGTCAGATCTGAACTCAGGTACTCCTGACTCCAGGGTCTATCCACTGCACCACCTAGCCGCCCCCTCACTTCTTATCTTCTTAATCTTGCCCTCATAATCTATTTTAACTCTATACATGAAACTCTCTCTCTTCCTCCAATAGATCATCTCCTTCCTATTTTCCCTCCTCTATTCTTTTCTTTGACTTGTTTTTAATCTCCATACTAGATAATTCCTCCCCCTGGGTAATGCCCTTTGCTAGCCCCAAGCATGAAATTTCAGGATTCACCTAATCACTTTAAAAATATCATCTCTTTCCAAATTTTTTTTTTTCCCTTTTCTCTTTATATCCCCAGAATCTAACCCCTTCTCATAATTTTTACTACCATAGTGATCAATTTGGTGATCTACTTCCTGGACTACTTCAAACTTTTCTTAGGATTCTCCACTCAGCTATCAATCAAATATCAACTGAGAATCTATTATGTGCTTACTTAGTTCAACATTATGTTGGCAGCTAGGTGGTCCAGATCCAGAGTCAGGAAGACCTGAACTCAAATTCCACTTCAAATACTTATTAGCTTCAGGAATCTTGCCTCTGCTTTACTTAATTTCTGAGTGTTGTGATAAGAGAATGAGATAATATTTATAAAATACTTTGAAACTATAAAATACTATATTATGATATTTATTTTCTTTTATTTTTATTGTAACTGCCTATATTTATGTCTTATTCATTACTAGACTTAAAATTCCATGAGGATAGGGACTGTGCCTTATCTAAATTTTGTATCATCTTAACAGCTAACAAAAGTGATTTTTTTCCAGAGAAAACAGTAATAAATCTTGAAATAAAAAAGAAATATATTATTAATAAGGTAATTTATTATGTGTGATTAATTAATAAATAATCAATGTAATTATTATACATTTATAGAAGAAAAATATTTGATCATAGCCTCAAAGGAATTTATAATCTTTTCAAAGAATTAAGTTCAAAAGCTAATTAGAAAGAAAAATTAAATAGAGAATGATCAAGACATTAGGTAATTGAGCAAATAAATCTAATTAAGGTCTAAAAATGAAAGATCCAGACAATATCATATCTGGGAATTCAAAAAAAGGACTTGGTATTTATTGCCTAGGGTTCTTCAGAAATGTAGAAATGGAACTTGAAATGGTCTCGATGATTTGGTAGTCTTTAGGGAATTTCCAATAACAAAAGTAAAGACTTAGAGGGCCTGGTTGTTGTAGAATAAGTATATTTGAGGAATGGTGGGAGATAAGGTTGGAGAAGTTTGCAGGGCTAGATGTTAGAGCTCTTGAATACTGGGGGGAGGAATATGATCATAATTTGCTGTGTTATGGAAACCCTGGCAGGTTTTTTGATCTGGATAATCACTTCTGTACCATTTTCCTTCACTTCAACCAATTCTTACCAGTCACTTCATGATCTATTATTTCACCTACTGTGTTAAATTCTGGGGGAACCAAGAAAGTAAAATACAAAGTTTCTGTCTTCAAGAAGCTCAAATACTAATAGGAGACACAAGACATAAATAAGGCATAAATATGCAATATTTTTACATACAAGATGCACACAGTTTAAATGAAAAATAATTCATTATGAACTTCATTGCTTCAACCCACAGCCAGCTTGTCTTTTTTCAGCTTATTCAATGATTCTTGGAAAACCCTTTTTAACAACTATTTTCAGTTCATCAGCCTGGCTTTTTGCAAGCATTCAGATTAGGTTGACCCATTTACTGAAGTGCTGGTGATATCTCTCCTACTCAAGATTCATGACTCTCTCTTCTTCATTCTTCTCAACAAATCCTTATAAGTTCCTTGAAAAGGGTAAAATTCATAAGGTATACCATAGAAGAATACAGATCATAAGACTTTGAGAAGAATAAAGAGGCTTTGGAATATGAAACAGTGCATAAAAATCCTTAGACACTTTGGTCTTTTTGGGATGTTGTCATCTCTTAAAATGTTATTAAAAATATTATTCTTGTGTTAAGTCCAGGAAATTGTGGACACTAGTTTGGAATGTGGCAATTATCTGATTCTCATGCAGTTTATTGGTTAAGTTCTCCAGATTATTTTAAGGTGTGTATCTGAATGTAAAGATTTGCTGCTTGTTAGTCTTCTGATTTTGTAATTTGAGCTTCCAGGTCATGTCTTGCTAGTATTTGATAGGTGCTCAGTTTTATAGCCTGCAATGCTTGTCTTTATCATTTTCTTGTGTCATCTAATTTGATCACGAAGACAAGAGTTCTTCAAGGATAATCCTGATTTAGATTCTGGTGTTCAATAACTTGGTCATGAATTACAATCATAAACTGCCCTCCCCCATTTTGACAAATAAACCCACATGACTTTACTATTTGTTAAGGCTTCATCAACATGTTTTGGCCAAGTTCATGCTGATGAATTCTACTTTTGGTTCTTAGTCCTTTCATTGTCTCCCTTCAGAAATAAGCCACTTTCAGTAAACAGACAACAAATTCAATGGTTGGTACCTGTTATCAGTTTTTACTATTGCTTGGTGAAGTAGTGTCTTATCATTCCAAAAATATTTTTGTAAGTTTTTGACCAGTTTATCATTTGCTCTAAGAATGCTGATCAATTCTCTTACTCTTTTGGTATAGAGATATTAATTTTTTAATAGTGCTTTAGGGTGATAGGACTTAGGTTTTGTAAAGATTATTTAGTGTTTTGTTAGGGTATTTTTTAAAATCTGTTATTCATTTTCCAGATACAAATTGTATATTGAGACTGATATTGCCTAGGCATTTATGGTCTAAAATGTGTTCTTCCCATTTAGCTTTGACTTCAGAATTCTTCTATGTCCTTTGACATATTTAGGCATAGCTTTCTCCTTGATATCTTTATGCCCAATTTCATTTTCTTAGAAAAAGAACAAAGTATTTAAAATTATCACTTTCATTCATTGGTTCAATGTGACCTCAGGATTTATGTTAGAATTCTTCAGTCTTTAACTTTCCTTTGTATAAATGAAGAATTTTCTACTTAAGAACAAATGGCATTTTGGAGTAAGATTCCACAAGATGAAAGAAATAACAATTATTTTTGGTGAACCCATAGAGTTTGATATCTTTCATATGTGTCAATTGATTAGATATAACTTCAACTCCTTTCATATGAAGCCAATTAATTCTGCTTATAAGAAATGAAAATAGGTAAGATTAAACAGAATAATAATAGATTTACATTTTCCCCAAATAATAGTTTTCTATCTGGACATTAGAGATTTTGCAGTATGCAAATAAGCTAAGAGTACAGAATTGAGCCAGAGCTAATATTCAACAAATTGATTATATATGTTAAGTTCCTGTGTGATTGATGGTTTCAGTTCAGATTCTCACCTACAGTAAGACACACTCCAAAAGGGGAAAACTAATTAGTTTATATAATAATAACAATATTAATAATAATCTAATGCTATTATATTATTATAACAGTTTAATATTATTGTATTATTGTTATAATTATTTTAAAGTCAAAGAGAGCTTGCAACAACAGTAACTAATGATTGCTGAGATAAAGAAGAAAGAAGAAAGAAAGAATAACAGTTACAATTAAGATAATGAAAGAGATAGGAAACATTATCAAAGATAATTAAAAAGAGAAAGAAAATTTTATCAAAGATAATCAATCAAGATAGAAAATTTTTACCAATCAGACAATCAAACAGGATCCGGAAAGCTCCAACTGTGAAACAGCAGGCTGGGGAGCCCTGCTTTTTTTCAAACAACCACTTTCATAGTCCAGATCAGAGGGGTCCCAGCAATGCGTTCTCTCCATTAGTGAGATTCCAAAGGGGTCCGAGCAAGCGTGTAATTATGGGTTTCTAAACAAAGAAGGCATGGTGCCAAGTATCTACATGACTCTGGACTCAGAAGATCCATCCTGATACTGGCCAAGTTTCAGGAGGGATGTTTCTTCTCCAAATAATTGGGGAAGGGGGTGCGTTTACAGGATTGGCCAAGTTCCCAGTAAACACTCCCCTCTTTATCGAAGACTGGCTAGGTTCCCAATTATACGAGTGTTTTACCACAAGGTCACCATGCCTCTGGCTTGTTTTACTATTTTTGTTAAGGTTATACTAGGGACATGGAAGAGCTTCATTGATTAGGAAAGTTCAGCTCCTTTCAGGTGACTTGTTCAATAACTATATTATTATTTTTACTTCTCAATTTACTCTTCCAAATGAGATAACTTACTAACCACCTTTAACAAGGTCTTTATGATCTTTGGAAATTCAAGTGAGTGAGCATGTTTTATTTCATGACTTTAAGTAGAAAGATACCTTAGTTAAAATAGTAGGAAAATTTAAAATTGATCTTGTATTTTTCTTTTTACTGTGATGTTCTGAGCTGCTCCCCCTTTTTTCTTTATTTTCTCTTCGTCTTTTATCTTTCATATTATTATTATAAATTTGGAAAACAGAGAAATAGCAAGAAAATTGGATTCCAACCACCTGACTCAGCCCTGTTTCTAATCAAGAAGTACATACTGACCCTTCTCACTTAGACACTACTTTTACTTAGGGCAAGCATGGTTCTCCCCAAAACTACTCATCTCAGAGGATCAGTTCCTAGTTTTCTGAGTGATATACATTATGTCTGGAAGACAAAGGTGAAAAATTCTGAGACTGAATATGAATATACTTTAGCTTCATATTAGCACTCTGAATTTCAGAGTGTAATTTGATATAAAACACTTGATACATTACTAAAAGAACCAAAGGATCTCATAATTACGTTCTCTCCTCTCAGGGCAGGAAACTCCTAGAGTAGAGTTATATAATCTGATACTTACTGTTGGATATACATATATTTATTTTCAGGGGGGACCCCATTTTTAGGTGATAAGAACTGCAGAAATATGTACTTGGAGAACAAAGATGGAGGAGTTATTTCCAGAGAGCTAGAGATGGAATTAAATCAAACATCAGCTCCAACTCAAGCCAACATACATGGACATATGGTGGCTGAACCAATTACTGGCAACCTTAATGAGCTGAGGTTGCTGAAGGAGATCCATAGGATAGCAGCTGTTCAAGGGGAGTCCCAGAAATCCTCTCCCAGTGGAACAGAAGAGGATGACTGCTGTATAGCTTTGGATGATGGCTTTGGTCCACTCCTCATGCAAGAGAGGTGAGTTAAAAAGTGAACTAATTCTGTTCCATCTAGAAGAGATTGTCTTTGTTTCTTAACAAGATTGCTACATATTGTGTTTTAGTTAACACCCTCTGGGACATCATAAATTTGGTTGGATTTTTTCAAGATTCTTAAATGCTATGGTAATATGACTAACTTATTAGACTTGCCAAATACTAACTTTCATAGTAGTTCTGAATAGGATTTCCTCACTTTCCAGAAATACAGTTTGGTGTTTGTTTAACTGTTGTTGGCTTGGAACAATTAAACTGAGCCACATTAGATCAAGAGGACAGAAGGGAAATTAAAGCCTCTCTAGATTAGGAAAATAGAAAAAATTATGATTAATAAAACCCAACTAATTAATATTAACAAAAAGAAGCAGCAACTTGTGGGTAGAGACTTCCTCATTGTCAGGAAAGTCAGGATCCAAGTTCTTGATTGTAACCTCTGACACTACTGGTTCTGTGACCCTGTTAAGTTACTTCACCATTTACCACACCAGAAGTAATTGTTGATGGCCTGCATTGTTAGCATATCAATGAAATCCCAGGTCTTTCTCTCTCTCTCTCTCTCTCTCCCTCCCTCCCTCCCTCCCTCCCTTCCTTCCTTCCTTCCTTCCTTCCTTCCTTCCTTCCTTCCTTCCTTCCTTCCTTCCTTCCTCCCTCCCTTCCTTCTCTTCTTTCTTTCCATCCTTTTCCCCCCTTTCATTATCCCTCCTTCCCTCTCAGAAACTACAGGGAGTTCAGAGATCATTGAGTCCAATCTTTTCATGATTAGAAATGCCCTATAAAATATCACCAATAAATATATATGACATAGCCTTTCTTGTATTTAGTATTTTATTCAGATGTCATTCCCCATGATAGAAAGATAATTCCTTAAAGGCAGGCCTAACATAGTAGGCACTTATTAAAATGCTTGTTGAATTGATTCAAGTCATAAATTATCAGTTGAAATCTGATATCAAGCATCATAGTCAATGAACCTTCAGTAACTCTAGTAGACCTTATGGATACTTTATACAGTTTCATAATGCAGACATGTCTATGGGTCCCTAAATGCTTCATTCCCTCTGAAATGTCAGGATCTTATACTTAAGGGAAATTCAATTGCTTTTCTAACCAAAGACTCAGGAAATGATTTCTTTCAACCTTCTCTATCTAACACAGTGTTTAAACAGAATAGACTCAAATGGTTGTGAAATGACTGACTTTAATTTAACCAGCACATTTGATTGAAGATTCTTATATGATAGAAAATACATGTATTTCTTTGACCTAGAATGTTTATTATTGATCATATTTTTGCTTACCCCATAAGTAATTGTACAATCACATATTTTGTACCTGAAAGTAACTAAATTGGATTTTATCAAAAAATATTCAATCCAGACTTTTTTGTGAAGTCAACCTGGTCTCCTGCCTCAATGATTTTGAACTAAAGAGGAATCATAAGATCTTAGATTTAGAGCTGGAAGGCACTTTAGTAATCATTCATTTTGCAGCAGAGAAAACTTGAAAGGCTTAGAGAGCTTAAGTGATTTGCCCTAGTTTACACAGGCAGTAAGTGATAGAGGATTTGAATCCAGGTCTTCTAATAATACTATAAATTATGTTAAATTATGTTGGTTTCTTGTTTATTTAATTTTTTAATTTATTTAAGGCAATGGGGTTAAGAGTGACTTGCCCAATAGGCAATTATTAAGTGTCTGAGGCTGAATTTGAACTCAGGTCCTCCTGATTCCAAGGCCAGTGCTCTATCCATTGCATTACCTAGCTGCCACCATTGGTTTCTTGACATTAAAATCCTTCTTGTCAGGTAAGATGTCTCCTGCTGAATTTAAAACGCAAAATGGAAGAATTGCAAATTATAAGCATTTATGATTTTTAAAAGAGATCTCTCTCTCTGTAAAACCTAAAAGAATCTGGTCTATGGTGGGAGGCAGGGGTCGGATCAACCTGGGTCTGAGACTTTCGACTCTGGAGGAATCTAATTTTTGTTCCTTCTGTTTTGGGGCTTATTTCTGGTATTTGACTGGATTTCATTGGTGTAAGGGTCTTCTAGTGAGATTAGTATTAGTAGAACTTCTATGCAATTTATAGTCTTACAGAGCTGCCTGGGGTGCTGAGAGGTTACAGTGACAGAGCATCATTTAGCTCATAGCCATCAAAGGTGGAATTTAAACCCAGGTTTTTTCTATTCTGAGACTAGTTCTCTATCCACTATACCAGATTGTGTCTCATAGTCTAGTTTCTACAGAACAATATTACCCTATGTGCTTCATTTTATTCTGACAACCTCACCAACCAGTGGACAGGAAATGTTTCTTTTATCATATAAAATAATCCCCAAAGGGATATTAAATACTTCTGAAATCAATATAACTGAATATAGTTCATGTCTTTAAAATATTATCACTAATGGGAGAGTAGGAACTCATGAAGTCCAGGCGAGACAGTATCTGGTTCTTACAAATCAGAGAGAATAATTGAGTGATGCACAATATAAAGATGATGGACATTCTCTGATCCTAGGGTAAGGACAGAAATAAGTTAGAGAGGCTGCCACTCGGGACTTTTCCTGCTTGAGTAGGATCTTCTAGAGCACAGGTGTCAAATACAACTCAGGGGTCACATGGACTAAGTGCTGCCAAAGAAGATTAAAATGCAATTCCCATCTGAATCTAAATGATAATGAATTAATTTTAAAAAAGAATGCATGGGTTTTTAGTCAAAATGTGACCAGTAGGTATCCTTAAGTATAGATTAGTAGCCCTCTTATCTATTGACTTTTAATACAACTTTTTAAAGTATAAATGTCAATAATACAGTCTTGCAGAATCTAATGGAGAGGGGGTTTTGTGTGTGTGTGTGTGTGTGTGTGTGTGTGTGTGTGTGTGTGTGTGTGTGTGAAACAACATACAAGAGGAAGGGGAAGATAAATATGGTTTTCTACCATTCCATAGATACCTGGAAGCTCACTTTCCTCTTGGACTTTCACGTTGGATGTATTGCCTGCCTCTGAGGCTCATCTGATTGGCCAGTTCCTCCCAGAGCCTCCAATTTAAAGAATAGATTTAAGCCAAAGATGTTTTCTTTCATCCTTCTCTAGGCTGGACTGCTGCTGATTCATCTGGGAAATTTCTCATGCTCCTTTCCTCCCCCCTCTTCAGGGAAGCAAACATTCTACATATATCAAATAAAGAATTATGAAAAAATATGAAATTATGAAAAGATTCAGATTGATTTTCTGATTGGTGGAGAACTTTTTTTAAAAAAGGGTTTTTTTTGGAAATGATGGGTTTTTAAGAGATTAAAAAAATGGGCATTTTGAAAATAATGAATGTTGATCTAATTATAATAACTGATGTTTCTATAGTGTTTTATGGTTATAAATTGTATTCACACTAATTCTTTACAAGGACACTAGTATAGGTAGTATACTTATTATAATCCTCATTTGCCAGATAAGAAAAATGAGACCCAGAGAATTTAAGAGGTTTGGCTAAGGTCATGCCACTAGTAAGTAGTAGAGGTGGGAATTGAAATTAGGTTTTCTGAATTCAAATCCAAGGTTTTTTCCTAGTGTATTGTTTAGGTAGGTTTAATATATTTAAGTATTTATTGCAGGTAAAGTAGGGTGATAGTAATTAGAGTTGACATAAAGAAATCTAAATCTTGGTGACTACCCTCAAGGAAGTTAAATTTTGCTTGGGGGGAATAAGGAAACAAAAGAACACCAATACATTGGGACATATAGTGTTTAAATAAAAATCCTTTCTGGAAAATGAATTCATTAAGGGGGCTGTGCTAAGCACTAGGTGTACTAATAGGGAGAGAGAGAGAGAGAGAGAGAGAGAGAGAGAGACAGAGAGACAGAGAGACAGAGAGACAGAGAGACAGAGAGACAGAGAGGGAGAGAGATTTTGACCTCAAGGAGTTTACCTTCAGTAGTTCTTATTATGGATTTAATCTCAAGTCCTACTCTCAGTGACTGGAACAAACTCCCTTTAGGATTCTAGGGGTAATTATGGGGAGGTGAAGTTGTTAAAAGTTGTTACAGTGGCTATAAAAGTAGTCAATCATTTTTTTTAAAAATGGGATATTTACTAAAAGCAATGTATTAAGAATAGTTTGTACAAAATATCTCCCCAAATTTTCTGACACATATCCAGAAATATATATATAGTGCAGAGAGGCATGTAGGTTTAGCACATGGCGCAAAGGGGTAGCATGCTGTTCTTAGCTTTTGGAAGTCATTTTCTTTCCTTTGATGAGTACGCAAGATGTTTACCTTGGACATGTATCTTTATCTTGAAGTTGCCTTTATTCATCAAATTCTATCTTTTATTTGCTCCCAATGCAAATACAGCCATCAGCTACTGCTGTCCTGGCAACATTGCAAGGATACCAAAGAAAAGTCCCAAGCCTCCAACCTTCCAAAGTTCATGAAGTCTAAGATGTGGAGCTTAAAGCCAGAACTGAGGTGCTCATGTTGCTTCTTCCTCTCCTCCTCCCTCCACCCCAAGCAACCCAGGGTCTTGAATATAACTGTTCATCTTAGTTTACCTCTTCCTTGAATCTCTCGGTTCCAGAATTGGCTTGATGTTTTATAAATGATTCACAGGACTTGACTATGTTTCTTTAGTCAATATAATCACATTTGCACTATAACATCATTTGCCTTGATCCACTGACTTTCAAAGATTTTTCATATTTAGTCTTAAATTTGTCTGATTGAAATTTAATCTGGGGGGGGCTGGGAGACATTTAGAAGACTGAGGTGCAAAGGGATGATATGGAGCATGCAGGTACAGGTGGAGGAGAAGTTTGGAATTCTTGATAAGAAGATGACAAAATGATCTGGGTAGCTGACTGAATGAAATGTGAAAGTGAATCATTATCTTAGGTCTGGTGGCCTAAGTGATCTAGTTTTTCAGCTTTTGGAAATTAGATACCTGAAAATGTTGTATTATAAACTTGTATTAATTGGTATGATATGGCTAAAGATAATTGATAGCTATTTATAGCGAAAGCGCATGTTGTGGCAAGACAGTACAGAAGCTTGCTGCAAGAATATTCTAGTGTTCAAATAGACTTACTGTGATCAGAGTCCAACCGAAGCCTCTGTGTTACAGGTTACTCCTTGCATATAAAACAGGACAAAGAGTTCTTTACTTGGAGTTGGAAAACAAATTCAAATCTTGGTTCAACTACTTACTAATTTCCTTATCTATAACTAGAAGGGGTTATATTAAATGATTTCTATGACCCCTTCCCTCTTTATCCTTTATTTAAGTATTATATGATCTCTAGGTCAACACCTACCTACTCATCCTTAACAGAAGACATAAAGAGACCAGAGGTCAAAGCTGTGTAGCCCTAGTCAATAATAAACATTTATTAAATACCTTATTTTGATGACAGAGATTCAGTTGCTTGACAACTCTATTTCAACCTGTTACTAACAGAATTTTGCCTGCTTTTTGCAAATGACACTTCAGATCTTTTGGGTTTTTTTTTTTTTGGCAAGACTATTAGGTTAAGTGACTTGCACAAGGTCACATAGCTAGGTAATTATTAGGTGTCTGAGGTCATATTTGAACTCAGGACCTCCTGACTCCAAGACTGGTACTCTATCCACTGTACCACCTAGTTGCCTCTCCTTGACTTTAAATTCCCAGAATTTTGTCCAGTTCTTGCTTTTGGATAATACTGATATCAGGTACTCCCAAGAAGCCAGATATTGACCTCTTATTTCCCCCACTCCTGACTCAAACATCAAAGCTATTACCCTTGTTACCATAGCTTTGCTGCTTTGATCTTTTATTTCTGAACTCTAGAAATTTTTGTCTCTGGAAACTCCCAAAGCATATAAACCCCTTATGTTTTATTGGAAGAATGTTTCAAAAAGACCAACAGCTCTGCAGAGAATTGATGAGGACTCATAGCTCTTCAGAGATGTTTATTATCCTTAGGTTATTTAGGAAGGCCCAGGATATATTCTTGATACTGATGTTTGAGAGAAGGTGGTATGTGGTATAGAGTCAAGCAGAATAATTTGAGAGAATCTAGAATGAGTTTGGAGGAATGAATTGGGAAATCTAGAGTAAAAGGAGTGTGCCTGAGTATGGAGAAAGAGGCGCTATGAAGGAGAATGAAATAAGTGGATAGGTATGTAGATTGGTCTGTCACATTTGTGCCTTTAGTCCTATGCCTATCTTTGGGCCCTAGTGCACTATTTTGGGGGAAACATTGATAAAAAGCAATAATTAGAAGACTTGATCTTGTAGAATTTATTAGAAACAACATTTTTTAATTTTTTATTTTTTAAAATTAATTAATTTATTCTTATTTAGTACAAATAATGTTTTTTATACAGTAATAAAATATTCTTGTTTAAGAGTAAGCATAATACCCCCTCCCCCCAAAAATATAGACTTGCATGAGCGATAAAGGGGAGAGAAAACAGTTAAAATTAAAATTAAAAAAATAATAGTAATAATTGTAGGTATGGCCAGGTGGCGCAGTGGATAGAGCACCAGCCCTGGTGTGAGGAGCACCTGAGCCCAAATCTGGCTGCATACACCCAACAATCACCCAGCTGTGTAACCCCATGCAAGCCACCCCAACCCCTTTGCCCTGTAAAAACCAAAAAAAAAAAAGACCCAAGGTAAAATCAAATAGTAATAATAATAATAATAATAATAATAATAATAATAATAATAATAATAATAATAGTGGGGTGGCCGGGTGGCAGATAGAGCACCGACCCTTGAGCCAGGAGCACCCAGGTACAAATCTGGCCTCAGACACCCAACAATCACCCAGCTATGCAGCTCCAGGCAGGCCACCCAGCCCCATTTGCCCTGCAATTCCCCCAAAAAATAATAATAATAAAAAATGTGCTTCAGTCTGTGTTCCAACACCACCAGCTCTGTCATGGGTGGATCACATTCTTTAGGATAAGTCCATCACAAAAGTTCATTCCATATTTTTCCACCATTGCCATTGCTGATCGCAACTCCTTCCATTCATGCTTCTCTACTACCATGAACTATATTTTCTCTCTCCTTTGCCTCTGTCTCTGCTGTAGGGTAGTTGAGTGGTGCAGCAGACAGATTCCCCAGCCCTGGGGACAAGAGGCCCCGAACCCACATACCACCCCTTACCCAGCATCCACCCAGCCCTATGGTCTGGGACAGGCCATCCAATCCCAGCCCCTTGCAAGAAGTAAAAGAGAAAATGTGTTATATCTGACCACTCTCCCCCCATGGTCCATCCCCTCCTCCATCACTCACATCCCCCCTTCCCCCTGTCCCCCTTCTCTCCTTCTTACTACAGATGTCTATACCCCATTGAGTATATCTGCTGTTTTGTCTCCTAGCCACCTCTGATGAGAACGAAGATTCCCTCATTCCCCCTTGCCTTCCCCCCTTCCATATCATTGCACTAACTCACTGTAATAAAGAAAAATCTTATTATATGAAATATCTTAGCCTATTCCTCCTCTCCTTTTTCTTTCTCCATTACATTTCCATTTATCTATTGACTCCATTTTTGTACCACAATATATCTTCAAATTCAGTTTTCTCCTGTGCTTTATCTAAAAAAGCCCCTTCTACCTGCTCTATTAAATGTGAAGGTTCATATGAATATTATCAGTATCATTTTTCTATACAGGAACACATGTAGTTCATCATCATTAAGCCCCTCATATTTTCCTCTTCTCCTCCACTCTCTATGCTTCACCTGAGTCCTGTATTTGAAGATCAAACCTTCTGTTTATCTCTGGCCATTCCAACATGAACATTTGAAATTCCCCTGGTTCATTGAAAATCCATCTTTTTCTCTGGAAGAAGATGTTCAGTTTTGCTGGGTAGTTGATTCTTGGTTGCATTCTGAGCTCTTTTGCCTTCCCGTATATTATATTCCAAGCCCTATGAGCTCTTAATGTAGTTGCTGCTAAGTCCTGTGTGATACTGACTGCAGCTCCACGATATTTGAATTGTGTCCTTCTGGCTGCTTATAATATTTTCTCTTTGACTTGGGAGTTCTGGAACTTGGCTATAATATTCCTGGGGGTTGTTTTTTTGGATCTCTCTCTCTCTCTTTTTTTTTTTTAGGTTTTTGTAAGGCAAATGGGGTTAAGTGGCTTGCCCAAGGCCACACAGCTAGGTAATTATTAAGTGTCTGAGACTGTATTTGAACCCAGGTACTCCTGACTCCAAGGCTGGTGCTTTATCCACTATGCCACCTAGCCGCCCCCTTGGATCTCTTTCTTGGGGAGATTGGTGGATTCTCTCCATTTCTATTTTGCCCTCTGCTTGTAGGATATCAGGGCAATTTTCCTGTAGTAATTCTTTGAAAATGATGTTAAGGCTCTTTTCCTGATCATGACTTTCAGGTATTCCAATAATCTTTAAATTATCTTTGCTAAATCTGTTTTCCATATCAGTTGTTTTTTTCAATGAGATGTTTCACATTTTCTTCTAATTTTTCATTCTTTTGGTTTTGAAGTATTGTGTCCCGATTTCTCATAAAATCAGCAACCTCCCTCAGTTCCATTCTTTGTCTGAAGGATTTGGTTTCCTCAGAGAGCTTTCTTATCTCCTTTTCTATCTGATCAATTCTGCTTTTTAAAGCATTCTTCTCAATAACTTTTTGAACTGTTTTATCCATTTGACCTAAGCTGGTTTTTAGCATGTTATTTTCTTCAGCATTTTTTGGATCTCCTTGACTAAACTGCTGACTTCATTTTCATGTTTTCATGTTCCTGCATCTCTCTCATTTCTTTTCCCAATTTCTCTTCTATCTCCCTCACTTGATTTTCAAAGTCTTTTTTGAGCTGTGACATAGCCTGAGCCCAATTTCTGTTTTTCCTTGGAGTCTTAAGATACAGGAGCTTGTGCTTCCTCATCTTCAGATTGAGTGTTTTGATCCTTCTTGGGCTCATAGGCAAAGTATTTATCAATGGTGTTCCTCTTTTTTCTCTGCTTACTCATTTTCCCAGCCTGAGCCTGGTTTTGGGGTGCTTCCTGAGCTTTTGAGTATTAGTGGAACACCCCCACAAGGATCTCCATGTGTGAGGCTCTGTCTTCCCTCCTGGTCTGTGAATGACCCCATGCACCCCGCTCTGCCATGGGACTGAGGTGGGGGGGCCCTGTTGTTCTGTGGGGGACCTAGACTGCGATCAGGATCTGAATGTGGTCAGAACCCCAGAGTCCTGTTCTAGGGTCAGAGGAAAGAGCTCGGCAGTCTCTCTTCACTCCTCTCCCTAGGCTCAGCACTCATGCCCTGGTAGCTCCTGCTTACAGGCTTCTGCTTCCTGTTCCTGGATCTGGGCTGCAGTGGCCATGCTGCTCACTGTGTGCCCTGAGGGCTGGGCTTCATGTGCTCCCTCTGGCAGAGGTCGCCCCATTGATCTCCCAAGTTGTGCTCGGTGCTCCCGGGGTGTAGGTCAGGAAATTCCCCTGCTACTGTGAGCCACAGCTCCCATTGCCCTGGGGCTACCTCTGGGAGGCTGAAGTTCTTTCCCTCTGGCGCCACCCCTCCAACCCCAGGGAGCAGAGCCTTTCCACTCTTTTCCAGGTTACCTTTGGTTGGAGAACTGCCTCACTGGGTCCCTCTGTGGGTTCTGTCTCTCAAAAATTTAGTTAGAGTCCTTAGCTTATAAGTTTCAAGAGAGCACCTAAGAGATGATCCTCTCTTGTAGCCATCTTGGCTCCGCCCCCCCCCAACAACATTTCTTAAGATTTATTATTACTTGCATGGGAAAAGAGAATATTAGCAGGTCCTTACACATTAATTATTAACCTAAGCATCTTGCTCATGACTTCTGCCTACGATTAAACTCTAACCCTTGCTGCACAGCTTGGCTAGCCAGGCCACATTGCCATTGTCATTCACTGTTGACAAATGCAAAAAAATATTTTCTGTCCATAAAACAGAAATAATACATAATTAACAAAGTTGACAGTTTCAAGATTCAATTAAATTCAGCTAACATTCATTATCATTAAGACTGAATAAATTGTTTATCCTTTGCTGATCTCTTTTTTAAAGTAAGTGACTAGGTTTTAAATATTTCTTTCTCTTTTAATTTTTGCTTAGTCGTGTGAGATAATTTTGAAACTAAAATAGGAGACAAATGTGAATTGATGAACTTTTTAATCTTAAAATAGTACTAATGTACTGATGGATGCAGTTAGAAAAATAATTGGTTGTCAGATTGACAAATTTAAATTATATATTTATTCTTGGGTTAGATTGTTGAGTATGAGTTATTGCCCTTCCTCTCTCTCCCACCATTATCTTCCCTCCAAATTCAAGGAAAATGTGATTTTTAAAATTGTTTTCTTAAAACAGGAATTAATTTTTTTATATTTAGTATTTTATTATTTTTAATTTTAAGTGAACTTTAATTTATTATTACTATTATTACAATAATTGTTATAAGAGTAAATATAAACCCCCTTCCCCCCAAGAAGATGAGAAACCTCAAGAATAGTGAGAGAGAGAGAAAAAAAGATGTACTTCAGTCTATATTCACATTCCAATGGCTCTGTCTCTGGGGTTAGTTGCTTTCTTTTTTATAAGTCCACCAGAGAAGTTGCTTCAATATTTTCCCCACAGTTGTTATTACTACTTGTATTTCCCTCCACTCTATTCCTCCCAAGTCTTATTTATTCTATTTTCTCTCTCCTTTCATCCTGTCCCTGTCCAAAAGTGTGTTGTATCTGAGTACCGTATCCCTCAGTCTTCCCCCTTCCCTCCTCCCTTCCCCCTTATCCCATCCCTTTCTTCTCATTTTTTCTCTAGAGTAAGATAGATTTCCTCACTCTATTAAGTGTGTATGTTATTTCCTCTCTGAGCCATTTCTGATGAGAATGAAGGCTCACTCATTCCCCCTTGCCTTCCCCCTTTCCACTCCATTGAAAAAGCTTTTTTCTTGACTCATGTAAAATTTCTTAGCTTCTTCTTCATCTCCTTTCCCTTCCTCCCAGTACTTTTCTTTATCACCCATTGACTCCATCTTTTTTACTATAGTTACCATTATGTTCTGCTCCTTCCTATGTCCTGTCTTTATATGCTCCTTCTAAAAGCTCTTATAAGTGAGAAAGTTCATATGAGTTATCAATATCTTCTTTCCAGGCAGGAATACAAACAGTTCAATATCATTAGATTACTCATAGTTAGTCCCTCTCTTCCACCCCTCTATGGTTCACCCAGAGTCCTGTACTTGGAGATCAGACTTTCTGTTCAGCTCTGGTTGTTTCAGTAGGAAAGTTTGAAAGTGCCCTGTTTCATTGAAAGTCCATCTTTTCCTCTGAAAGAGGATGTTCAGTTTTGCTGGGTAATTGATTCTCAGTTGTAAACCAAGATCGTTTACCTTCTGGAATATCATATTCCAATCCCTATGATCCCTTAATGTAGATGCTGCCAAATCCTGTGTAATCCTGACTATGGAGCCTTGGTAATTGAATTGTTTGTTTCTGGAAGCTTTTAGAATTTTCTCTTTGATTTGGGAGTTTGGGAATTTGGCTATAATATTCCTGGAAGTTTGTCATTTGGGATCTCTTTCAGGAGGTGACTGATGAATTCCCTCAATTTCTATTTTACCCTCTGCTTTTAAGATTTCTTGAAAAATGAAGTCTAGGCTCTTTTCCTGGTTGTGGCTTTCAGGTAGCCCAATAATTTTAAAATTATTTCTTCTGGATCTGCTTTAAGGTCACTTGTTTTTCCAATGAGAAATTTCACATTTTCTTCTAATTTCTGGCTTTTTTTGAAAGAGTTTTATTTTTTCCTGATTTCTTGCAAAGTCATCAGCTTCCTTTAGCTCCATTTTGCATTTGAAGGAATTATTTTCTTCAGGGAGGTTTTTTAATTTCCTTTTCCAGCTGGCCAATTCTGCTTTTTAAGGCATTCTTTTCTTCATTTGCCTTTTGTTTTGCCTTTTTCCATTAGGCCTAAACTGGTTTTTTAACATTATTTTCTTCAGTATTTTTTTGTATATCTTTCACCAAACTGTTGATTTGGTTTTCATGATTTTTCTGCATTGCTCTCATCCCCCCCCCCCAATTTTTGCTCCATCTCCCTTAATTGCTTTTCAAAGTATTTTTTGAGCTCATCCATAGTCTGAGCCCATTTTCTATTTCTCTTGGAAGTTTTGGATATGGAAGCTTCGATTTTGTTATCATCTGAGTATGTGTTTTGATCTTCCATAGGACTAAAGTAATTCTTTATGGTCAGATTCTTCTTTTTCTGTTGTTTACTCATTTCCTCAGCCCAAGACTAATTTACAGCACTTCCAAGGCTTTGGGTTTTTTTTTGGGGGGAGGGGGAGACACCCCACTGGGACCTTTATTCTTCCAAGGTCATATGCTCTCTTGCCTATGCTTTGATATGTAGATGACCCCAGCACTTCCCTCTGCCCTAGAGCTGTAAGGAGGAATCCTGCTCAGCTCTCTTAGGATGGAAGTCCAATCTGCAATCTGTATCTAAGACTCCTACCCCAAGGGAGAGCAGAGAAATTTCTGCAGTCGACCCCTGACCCCTTTACTGTCTGTGGGCTGTACTCTGGAGGTACAGGCTGCTTTCTCCAGATTCTCACTGTAGGTTCTGTGGCCAGTGCTACCTCACTCAACACTCATTCTGGTGTAGCAGAATTCTCTCCCCACCCCTTCAAGCTGTTCCAGGGCTGTGCTGTAACTGAGGCTTTTTCCAACTCTCCATCCTGGTTTCCCATGGAAATTCTAAGTTATCTTGGATGGGGAAAATGTATCACTCAGTCTTTCTGTGGGTTCTGCCCCTCTAAATTTTGGCTAGAGTCATAATTTGACAGCTTTGGGAGTTTGGAGGGGGAAGGAGTTCCCAGGAAATGTTGCCTTTACACTGCCATCTTGGCCACACCCCTATATTTAGTATTTTAAAATAATCAAATTGCATTTTTAGTTTTTCCTATCAGTAGTTGTATTTTTTTTATTTTTTATTTTTTATTCTTAGATTTTTCAAGGCAATGGGGTTAAGTAGCTTGCCCAAGGCCACACAGCTAGGTAATTATTATCAAGTGTCTGAGGTCAGATTTGAACCCAGGTACTCCTGACTCCAAGGCCAGTGCTCTATTCACTGCACCACCTAGCCACCCCAGTAGTTGTATGTTTGTCAGGGTACTTGAGGTAGAAGTTGATGGGAAGAAATAGAATATTTGATAGGAAAGAATACAAGTAGCTGAGTGATTTCATTTCAAGATAGTTTTTCTTTGCTATTTTAAGCAAAAAAGTTCAGTTTTTATTTTAAAATTGATTTCATAAGAAAAGCTTTTGATGAAAGAACCTGAAGAAGGCATAGGATTTTATTGTCACTTTTGTCATCATCATCTCCCTTTCCTCTTTAAGACTGGGCTTTTCTATACACCTTGATTGGGTCAATGGGGTAGATAGAGCACCAGGTCTGGAATCAGGAAGATGACATGATTTCAAATCCAGTCTCAGACACTAATTAGTTGAATGAGCTATTTTAGAAAGTCTACTTTCTGAAAGGTCTGCCAGGGATTCCTTCAAAAAGCCTATAGATTGTTCTTAACAATTTTTCATAAAGATGAGAAATCAGGCACATGAGTTAAAAGTTGTTGATGGTCTCAAATGTTTGGGGAAGTGCTAATATTGTCTGTAATTTTTATATTTTTTGGTCCCTGAGATACCTTGTAAAGTCATTCAGAAATATCTTCAAGATTACATCACTTCCGACACATACATATGGTCTGGTAGTCACACTTGCTAAGTTCATCTTTCTTAAATGCCATTTCATCTTCTTTGTCAAGGACAGGGCTGTTGGAGCACAAATCTGAATGTTACTGATGATGAAAGTAATTCATTATGTAAAATAAACTAACAAATTTGTTCCATTTCATGTCTGCTGTCTTTCTGCCAGTTCTGTCTTTAAATGTTCTTGGGATGAGGTTGCTCATTTTGCTTTCATACCAATTTTTCTTTAGACTTGTTTTCACAGTTTTATAAGGAAGTATTGCTTATTATATTACATCAGTCTCCTCTACAGTGAATTTGTTTTCTAAATTGGAATTCTCCTTGACTGGCATATCTTAATGTTTGGTAAGAAGATCAAATGTTTGAGTGAGATTACTATCGAATGTGGTTTTGTAGGATCTTTTAATCTCTTCTTTTACACCAGTTAATTCCCCTCTCCCCCCCCCCCCCCCACAAGAAATAGTGATCAATATCTTTGTCTTTTTTCCATTTCCCACATTTCAGCTCATTTGAATAGGTGGTGAAGGGAAAATAAACTCAAATTGCTTGTAGTATTTTCTTAAAATTTTTAGCTTTTCTTCTAGGGCACAGCTAGGTGGTACAGTGGATAGAGCACTGGCCTTGGAGTCAGGAGGATAGGAGTTCAAATCTAGCCTCAGACACTTGCCACTTATTAGTTGTGTGACATTGAGCAAGTCACTTAGTCCTGATTGCCTCGCATCCAGGGCCATCTCCAGTCATCCTGATTCATATCCGGCCACTGGATGACTCTGGAGGAGAAATGAGACTAGTCTTTTAGCACAACACCTCCTCATTCAGATTCATGCCATCACCTGATGTTGTCTTCTTTGAAAATTAAGGAAAAACATTATTATTATTATTATTATTATTATTATTATTATTATTTATTAACCTTTTCCTAACCTGATATTGATTTTTCTTTTTCGTTTTAGTTGATGATCTGATTATATACATATAGCTGATTGGGATATGACTCTCATATCAATAATCAGTCTCTTCTTATATGTTAAGGTACTGGCAAATATATTATTTTTGGTGGTATTTAATATATATCATGTCTGAAAGAAAATATTCCTGAAAAGTTTCTGAGAAGTAGAGACAGTAGGGAGATAATGTTATAATCATTATTATTCAGTCATTTTCAGTCATGTCCAACTCTTCATGATACCATTTGGGGTTTTCTTAGCAAAGATACTGGCGTGGTTTGCCATTTCTTTCTCCATCTCATTTACAGATGAGGAAATTGAATCAAAAGGATTAAGTGACTTGCCCAGTGTTACCTAGATAGTGACTGTCTGAGGGCAAATTTGAATTCCTGAAAAGAGAAAATAGTCACAATTAAAAACAGGATCTTTGCACAGAAGACTAGGTGAATCTTAAAGACAGTAAGAGGGAAGCCAGAAGAAGAACAAGCAGGATTTGGGGAGAGATTATCTGGTGTGAATGTAATGAGTTTGAAGGTATTTGGTAGGATATCAAAGTGAAACTGGAAAGGTAGGACTAGGGTTCAGAAGTCTATTTGGGAGTTTTATAAAAGAAACAGTAGAAGGGGGTAGGTGGAAAAGAAAAATGAGATTTCTAAGGGAGAGAAGAAAAGATGACAAATGTAACTTTTTTTTTTGTTTTTTGTTTTGCATAACATTTGGGGTTAAGTGACTTGCCTAAGGTCACACAGCTAGGTAGTTATTAAATTTCTGAGGTCAAACTTGAACTCAGGTCCTCCCAACTCCAGGGCTGGTGCTTTATCCATTGCGACACATAGCTGTCCCAACAGATGTAACTTTTGCAGGTTTCTCACTTTAAAGAGAATGGAGGATGATGAGAAATCACTTTTTACGAACCAAATAAGGTAAAAGAATCAATGGATTATGGATTTAGAAATGGAAAGGACCTCAAAGGCATTATTCAATTCCCTCATTTTACATGTCATAGGGGAACTAGTAAATGAGGGTCCAGTCCTTAGAGTTTGTTTAGACTTGATCTCTTGGTGGGTTATATAGAACATGCATAGCTACTTCTTGCCTAGCTCCAATCTAATGCATGAAATATCAGAAAGCCAGTTTCTGGTCATGAGTAACTGATTTCTGGTATTTCTGTCTTATTTCAAAAGCCAGAAGGGACAATAACTCAAGGGAAACTGAGCTGACACTGAATGTGCCCACAAAAGGTTTAAACAATCTTTTTCTCTCTTACCTGATGATGTTCAAGTAGGAAGGTTGCTTTGAGCTATTCCGGATTGAATAACTCTTGCCAACCTTGTCAAAGACACCTCTTTCTTTTGCATTTATTCTTTCCGTGGTCTTAGGTGAATCAGTATCCTGTACTATGAATGCTTGAGTGACTGAGTACCAGAGATTGATGAGAACCAATGGAATTTTCTCCAGCAACTTAAGTAAATATGGTAGTGGCTGATGAACTACTGAAGAAGTGACTGTAGATAAAGGTGGAAAGACATTGTGTCCTGAGCTCAATGGAAGCTAAAGAGATCATTACTCAATATGTCTAAGAAAAATTCTGGCTATGGTTCTGGAAAGACACCAACATTGGTAATGCAACTGGTTCCTCCCAATTCCTTGTGATAGAGAGGAGTCAAGCAAGGAATATCTTACATGATCTCTATAACCAATCAAGAAAGGTAAGTCCAAAGGTATTCAAAGAATTGAGCCTCTATTAATTGAGTTACCCACCCCACCCCCATCAGTTTACCCTTCATTAGAGATGAAACTGAATTCCAGGGGAGGTTAAATAACTTCATCAAAATAACCCAGATATTCAGCCCCTGAGCTATTTTCTATGGGAACTGGGCTTTCTATAAGAGAGGAGAGAAGGGAATGCATTCCAGACATGGGGGACAGACAGCCTGTGTAAAGGTGCAGAGATGGGTGATACTATATCTTTCCTCTTAGACTTTAATCAAACTGACTCAGCTTCAGGCAGCATTGATACAATCCAACTTTGTTTATAACTGTGCATAGCTTCATGGATTAGAGAATATCTGATGAGATGGAACACACTTTTTTCCTTTTTTTGAGTAAAGATTTAGGACTGGGGATTCCCTACTTGGCTTATGGTTGGCAATCAATTTACTTGTCTATTTCTTCCCTGCCTCATATGTGTTTTTGACTGATGACATTCCAATGAGATCGATACCAGAGCTGAAGTATTAATCCAACATAAAGAAATGTCAATGAAGGCTAGAAATTCAATTTCCACTTAGCAGATTCTAATTTAACTTCTGGTTTGTTCTTGTCCTTCTTCAGTCTCAGTAGATTAATGTGAAATGTTTAGTGGCATATTAGTAAATGTTTAACAACTAGCTTCTGAAAAACAACCACAAGAATCATGCCCTCTTATGTTTAATCCATATTAGCATTTTCTCTATCACTTTTTTAATGTCTAGACAATCATCAGAATAATAAACCAAGTTCTTATTTTTATTAAATTTGATTTTCTAAGGAGAAAATGTTCATGATGAAAATTTAATAATAATCTCTTTTGAGCTCATTTTGAATTGGTTCCAGCACACCTGTGGAAGTATGATAATGCTACTGATATGTATTTTCTTATCCCCCATTGAAACAAAGGCACAATTTTGGTTGGAGCTGACCAATTACTCGATTTGACAAACCCTATTATGTGATTTCTATATGTAAGTACCTGTATCATTTATCTGAATAGGCAAAAGCAATTCATCTTATCCTCAAATAGTTTGTACTCTCCTAGAGGAATAAAATACATACACAAATAAATACTGAGAACATACTTTACAATAATAATAGGAGAGTCAGCATGGAGGAGTGGATGGAGAACTGACCTTGGAATCATTCAGGTCCTATTTCTGAATCCACCCCGACTATGTTCTCCTGGGCAAATTATTTACTGTCCCAGGCAGCTCTCAGACTCAAAATTGCAGAATAGGTAGCAATCTTCATTGGTAGAGGAAGTTTCTTCAACATGAAGTTTTCCACATCAGCCAGTTCATAGGTCCAAACAACAACAAATGCAAAATTATGGAGATTAACTTTAAGAAAGAGGGACCAAAAAAAAAAAAAAAGAAAGAGGGACCATTAATAGGTATGGGAATCAGGAAAAGTCTTCTGTAGAAGACAGTACCCAAACTGTGCTTTGAAAAAAACTAGGGAGTAGGGGCTTCTGACACCTGACTTTGGGTCATTTTAACTTGGCTTCTAGATCTAACAAAGAGAGTTTGGTATTAGCATCAAGTACTGAAATGAATTTTGATTTTTTCCTGCTTTATGCTTTAGCTATCCTTGTTGTAAGCTCAATGCATTATGAGGAGCCATTAAATAAAGGGAAAATATTGTTAAATAATATAAAATTCAGACCATAAATCTTTATCCCTTGCTGAGAGAGAAAAAAATAATCACTATCCCTTACTATCTATGAAAACTTGGGCAAGTTCCTTCTCCTCTCTGGGCCTTAGTTTCTCCATTTGTAAGTGAAGAGGTTGAGTTAAATTTTCTAAGCACTCTTCTATCTCTTAAAAAAAACCTCATTTCAGTAATTGGTGTTAGCACCAAGTCTCATTGTGAGATCCAGAAGCCAAATTAAAATGACCCGAAGTCAGATGTCAGAAGTCCCAAAGCTCAAAATGTATTCCCTCACTTAGTTTTATTCTTCTTTACTGTCTTCTTGTGTGCTATCAGGCTGCAACTTGAAAAAAAAAGTGATGTTTTGCAGAGAATGTGACATTGGTCTTAAAATTTTGATTCTAAAATGAATTTCAGTTTTATACTGGCTAAAATGAGTAAATGGAAATATAAGAGCAAAATAGAATTATTGTACAGGCAGAAAATAGAGAACCATGTGGTTAAGTTGAAAAACAAAACAAAATAAATTCAGGGAAGTGTAGTGTATTTCACTATCCTTTATTTATTACCAAAAATCACAGTGTATTACCTTCTGTAAAATTATTTTTTAATTAATAAGCATTTATTGTCTCCTTCACAACTCTCTCCCCTCTATGGAGAAAAAGAAAAGAGAAAAACCAAAACCCTCATAACAAATATACATGGTCAAGCAAATAGCCTCTTTCTGCATTGTTCATTTTGAAAAATGTATGCCTGATACTGCATCTTGAGTCAGAGGAGGCTAACATTCTTCACCATTGGTTTTCTGGAGGGGATGGCTATACATTGCATTGATCAGAGGTCTTAAATCTTTTAAAGTGATTCATTTTCACAGTGTTGTTGTCACTGTATGTCCTGTTCTATCATGTCTTATCTTTAAGGAAAGTACACTGAATGATCACAAATCATTATGGGATAAACTTTTTAATATTCTAAATTGGGCTCTTCATTGCAATTAAAATAGCATTGAATTTGGAATCAGGAGATTTGTTTTCATAGGACCCTAGCTAATTATTGTTTAGTTCAACTCCCTCATTTTCAGACAAGGAAGATAATGTACAGAAAGGTAAGGCAATTTGTTTGTAAATTGAAAAGTCATGTTTTGAACCCTAAATTAGAATGAACAGAATTTTTTTCCACAAGGAAATAAATTAAAAAATAGCCACACTTAGCATCATAAAATCTCTTCCTTCTTTTTTCTCTCTTATTTTAGGCTCAGATTTGTTGTTTGTGGCTTCTGTCTTTGGAGATTGAATGGGCCAATAAACTCATAGTGCAATCTTGGGAGCAGCTTTTCCTGAAATTTCATAGATTTTTAGAGATAGAAAACTGCTTAGAGATAATTTAGTTCAACCTTTTCACTTATAAATGAAAAAACTAAGACCCAGAGAGGAGAAGGAACTTAAGTCAAATTTTCCTAGATAACAAGGGGCAAATTCATTATATCATGATGCCTCCCCAATCCTGGTTCTACCATTTGCTAGCTATACATGACTTAGGTAAATTAGTTCTCGCATTGTAACTTCACTTTCCTCACCCACAAAATGAGGTGATTAAATTTGATAACCTTTAATGACCCTCCCAGTTCTTAATTCTGTAATAAAGGGATTTTGAAGGTTATATAATCATTTTTTCAAATTTCACATATAAAGAATCTGAATCCCAAAGAAGTTAAATAAGAGAAAATGGCCATACAGATTGCTCATGCTTACCTTCTCTCCTCCCAATCAAAATCCCTATGTCTTCATTACAGCTCCACTTTGATTAAATATTGATATGTGAGTGATTGTTGCTCCTTTTTGCTTTCAGAAGTAGTTAATTGGTAGGGGGCAGCTAGGTATCACAGTGGATAGAGCACTGACCTTAGATTCAGGAGGATGGGAATTCAAATTTGGCCTCAGAAACTTGCCATTTACTAGCTGTGTGACCTTGGGCAAGTCACTTATCTCTGATTGCCCTGCATCCAGGGCCATCTCCAGTCATCCTGACTCATATCTGGTCACTGGACCAGATGGCTCTGGAGGAAAAAGTGAGGCTGGTGACTTAGCACAAAATCCCTCGCTCAAATTTAATTCATGTGCTTGTCATGGCATCACCTCTCTGATGTCATGGACTTCTTCAGAAATAAAGGACAAGCATTATTATCAACTGGTAGAATTCCAGTAAGTGTTTCAAAATTATACAAAAACAAAGCAAATAAAATTAGACAGTGTTGGGGATTCTGGGAAGGTATGGCACTTTGTGAATGTTGGGAATAATAGTATTGGAAGAAGCAGAGGTTGCCTAATTTTTTCCCTAGCTTTGTGTAGTAGAGATAGTTCCATTACACAGTGGTTGAAACTTAGAGGCAAGAAGACTTGAGTTCACAATTCAGTTTCAGATCCTTTGTAACTGTGAGGCCCATTTCTACTATAATACATATTTATTTTATGAACTTTATGTATAACATTTTACATGTGAATTCCTTGAGTTTGGGGACCATATTTTTGCTTTTCTTGGTATCCCAATGCTTAACATATTTCCTGATACATAATAAACACTTAATGAATGCTTATTGACTGACTGATATGCATATTCCTGGAAAGAATGAATCATCAATTTTGACATTCCTTTTTAAAATGAAATTAGGAGAAATAAGAAAGTTTCAGCTAAATGGATGAATGATTTATAGATCACCTTTGGAGAAACAATTTAAAAAAATTGTTTGCCTTTAGGCAACAAAAAATGCAGTATCATTGGAAACTTGATCATCAAAAATATTCTTGATTGACATTGAAAAAAATGGAAATACTTGGAATCTGAGCATTAATAGGAGGTGCAGAAATTCTATGAGAACATCATAAAATTCTCCAATTTGAATAAACATTTATTTTAATAATGATAACTTCAGTTTAAATGTGGTAGGAGTGAAGAATGAAAAAAATACAGTGGAATATAAAGTTGAGAATAAGAAATACAAAATGGTAAAACCTTATAGACTATAAAGAAACAATACTTGTGAATCATGAACACTTTTTTGTTTTTCCAGAAAAGAAATGAGAGGAAGTGGACATATCAAACACTGATAAATGTCATAGAAAATGAAACTAATTGTGTTGAGACAAAAAATAACTAGTTACTGCTATGACATTCATGTTAAACTCAACTCTCTGTTCAGATTTTAGAAAAAAAGATAAAAATCAATGCCAAATTAGAAGAAAGTATAAAAATAAAAAGATATATTGTATAATTGAGGCAACTTCAATAAAACCTATTTAAATAACCTGTTAAAATATCAATTGCATTAAAAAAACCAGACATTAACATAGACTACCATCATTTCCTGAAGAAGTATAATGCAAATCACCATGAGATCAAAAGAGCCTAGAAATTTTGAGTGAGAAAACATTTGTTCTTCCTAAGTGGGGAGAGATGGCAGCCAAGATCAACTCTAATTTAGAATGTAAACTTATTTGTGAAAACAGGAGAAAAGAGGAAGATTGAATAGTATTACCTCATAAAACATTAGGAGGCAGTTGAAAAGAGAAAGAGTTTATCAAAAGCTTGGCAAAAGATTCATTGAAGTTGGTTCGTTCTGGAAACATTTGGGGATAATCCTGGAAGGACCACAAAAAAGATAAAACATGAAAAAGATCTGTCAAGATTTTTATAACAAACTATTTTCTCTATTAATGACAAAACCACCACATTTGAACTCTAACATCATAGGTCTTGATATACTGCATGAAGGAAATAAAAAAGAAATTAATAGAAAACACAAATTACAAGAGCAGTGGGACTAGATAGCAAATTCAGAAGTGATAAGATTTTGAGGGACTGAGGAATTGAATTGTTTCTTCATTTGAAAAAGAAGAATCAAATGCTTGGACATTTCATGGGGCACATTATTCCAGGAAAAGACAATTGATTAAATATCAACAACTGCTACAGCATTTATCTTCTTTTCTATCTCTTTGAAATGCCAGTAAGAATAATTTTATATATAGTGACCACATCCTTGAAAGTATGTGATGGGAATAGGGTTTTACAAATGGTATTTTATGGCCAATCATCTCTTTACAGTCACATAATTAACTGAAATGTGCATGACTATAAGATCAAATTATGACTATTGTTTATCCATTTTAAAAAGCCTCCACTGTAATTGGATTTGGTAGAATAAAATATAGTCCTTATAGCAACAAGGGCTCACCTTTCATATGTTAACATAATACAAGATTCTTGAAAAAAGTGTAACAATTGAGTAATCTTGTTCAATGACTCTTATTATTACAGCTGACAGGAAGACATCAAAGGCATTTTCAGAGGTTATGAAAATTATTCAGGTTAGGATTGAAGTGGTAGAAGGTTTCCCTAAAGATGGCAAGAATTCTCTAAAGATTGCTGCAGAATAACTTTGTATTAATTTCCCTAAGTTCTGGAATATTGAGATCTTCTAAATGAATGCTAGTGTTATTCAAAAGGATTATCTAGTAAATAGATAAATTTACTAGAAATAAATGGATGAATGCTGTTTATAATGATATATAGTTTCAATGTCTATATATATATATGTATGTAGACAGAGAATATAAACGATATTTAGAGGTAAGCTAGTGGCAGTAGATAGTATGCTGGCCTTGGATTCAGGAAGATGTGAGAGTGCAAATATAACCTCAGACTAGCTGTGTGACATTGGACAAATCATTCTGTTTGCCTCAGTTTTTTTTTTTTTTTTTTTAGTTTTTGCAAGGCAAATGGGGTTAAGTGGCTTCCTCAAGGCCACACAGCTAGGTAATTATTAAGTGTCTGAGGTCGGATTTGAATTCAGGTACTCCTGACTCCAGGGCCAGTACTCTATCCACTGTTCTACTTAGCCACCCCTTGGCTCAGTTTTTTCAAGTATAAAACAGGAATAATAATTTTACACACTTTACAGGATTATTGTGAAGATCAAAAAAATAAAATTTGTAATAAAGCACTTAGCCCACAGCTTGATACATGGAAGGTGATATACAAACACTTATTCTCTTCACTTCCCAAAATATAAGACTAGTCCACCAGCATGGATATTTTGGACAGATTCTGTCCAAAAGAATAAGAGACTTTGACTGGCAAATTAGGCAGTTTTTAATGATTCTAAGCTTCTTCCTGAAATAAAAAATATCATCTTTTAAATATGTATATATTCTTCAAGATATATAAGTCATTGAATATCATAGTATCTGAAGAATTAGAGTTTCAGGCATCCAATGAAACATAGTGGTAAATGAAGGTTAGAACAAATTGCCAACCAAAAGCTGTTTGAGACTAATTGTATATAGAAGTAATATCAAATTCAAATAGAATTGGATCACTGTATGCCATATATTGACTTAAAAACCACAAAATAAACATTATTTATGTTATACTAGACTTTTAATGATTTTGGTAAGCATTTCCCAATTATATTTTAATCTGGATGGTACTTGGATGCTGAGTCTTGAGTGTGATGCCTCTCATGTAAAGGATACTATCAGAGAGATTTATTGACCTACAGGAAAATATGGGTTAATCATGTAGGAAGAAACAACTTGAAGGATAGTCCACATTTGCCATTGGTTTCCATGAAATATAAATAGGTTTAGTGAAAGGTACCTCACCATAATGGATGCATGTAAGGATGGATGAACAAGAAAATTTTAGATAAAAACAAATGAATTGCTTATTGTTTGTACCTCTCACATAGAAGAGCTCATAGATCTATCCATTTAAGGATACTTAAATTATTTTATAATCTTGGTTTATAAAATGCTTTCAATTGTATTATTTAAGTATCTCACAGGATCATTGTGAATATTAAGTAAGGCATGTCTATTATTCCCATTTTATGAGTGAAAAAATTTAGATCAAAGGTTAAATGACTTGACCCAAGTCACACTGCAGTAATTCTGAGACTTGAGACTTGATTTTCTCACTCCAAGTCTATAACATTTTTATTGCTCTTTGCTTCTCTTTTATAGGAGAGTAAAGATAGGAGTTTCAGCATTTAAAAATTAACTCAATATCTAGAATATTAATAATTCCTACAACATTTACTAATAACTTGCTAATTTGTGGTTATAAAATTTTTATACTTATTAACTCCCTTGATCCCATGACAGTCTTCTTAGGAAATAAAAAACATTCACGTATCATGTCTCTTATTTTAAAGGCTTTCTGAGGTTAACTATTTTGCCAGTTTTGCAAAGATAAGAACCAGTTCTTCTGAGTCTAAGCCCATGGTTTTTCCTTTAGAAATGATTCTATACTAGGCATTGTGGGGCATATGGACAAACTTCACCTGCATAAACCCTGCCCTAAAAACTATAAATTGATTTAGAAGAGAAGATACCCACTATCTAAAAGTTAAATAACAAGAGAATTAATAATAACATGATGTTATTTTTTACTGTCAATATGCCTCATGGAGGTAAATTACAGAATTGAATTATATGTAATTTAGGAGTTTATATTTGTATGTCTGGAACTCTGGTATCCCTTGTTGGACTGTAGACATAAGTGAAAATTTTAAGAGAAGTTTTCAGTTGATTTTTTAAAAGCAAAATATCAGTTTACAAAGAATCATCTGATAAAAATAGACTGATATGGTTATAATGAAGCAAGTTACTTTTTTAAATTTAAAATTTGCATATAGCTTCCCAGTGTAGTTTTAGGTTTTAGTAGCTGAACTGGTATGATTTTTGTTTTTATATGACAACATCTATCGACTTAATGATTAGTTTTGTACAATTTGCATTTCAATCAATCAATCCAGAGATAACCATATTATAAAAATAAAATAGTTTACAAAGAAGATAAACACAAAATGAGCACACTGAGAATGATAATTAGCCTGATAGAAAGCTATTACAAAAAGAAAGGAAGAGGGAAGAGCTATAAGGAACCAAGGACACACTCATTAAGAAAGTAGTATACACTCAAGAAAACTGAATAAGATGTTGATAAATGCAAGCCAAAGGAAGGTTAGTGAGAGAGTTTATATATACAGAGTCTAGAGGAACATCAATTTGCTTTAAGTTTAAATGGCTATAAGGCAAGCAGTTTAAAGCCTAAATAAAAGGCATCATGAAAAATTTTGCTTTTGCAAGGAAAAGAAAAGGCAACTCAACCTGGGATTAGTGGAAGAAATATGAACAAGGAAAAGGTATAAAGACTAGGAAATCCTGAGAGATATTTAATACTTTTTCTGGACCAGACTACAAGACTATATTTATAAAGCAAAGGTGCCTATGGGTCCCCACATGACTCTGAGACCTGGTTTAGAATTCTGTTTGTATCATCATCAAATTCACCATTCTAAATGTATTCCAACGAGCTTCTCCAGGACAGGCTTTAACATAAAAATCTTAAGAAAAAAATCATTTCCTAAAATAGAATAGCAAGGTAAAAAAGATGGAATAAATGAGGTAGCAAGCATTCTTAGCACCTATACCAGATGGCTGTCTTCCACATTTCCAAATCAGAATCTCTTTTAATCCTTCAGTCTTCTCAACTCAGTAGAAAGGCATAGTCTATTTAAACTTGTGACAGGGTGTGAATCTTGTCATATTTGTAAGTAGTCTCTATTTAATTACTTCCTTTTCCAAAGTGGACAGTACCTAGTGAATATTATAACTTTCTGGACACTGTGATCATATCTCTCCACCAGATGAATTGTCTGAACCTTTGCCCAGTACATGTTCATTCTGTTGTTTCCATGCTCATTCTATGCTAGCTGATTCCAACAATCTGACTCTTTTGTTGTTCTGTTCTTTCAGTCATGCCCAACTCTTCATGAGTCCATTTGAGGTTTTCTTGGCAAAGGTACTGGAATGGTTTGCCATTTCCTTCTCCAGCTTATTTTATAGATGAGGAACTGAAGCAAACAGGATAAAGTGACTTGCTTAGGGTTACAAAATTATTAAATGTCTGAGCCTAGATTTGAACTCAGGAAGATGAGTCTTCCAGGTCCAGATCTCTATCCACTGTGCCACCCTAGCTGCCCACTTTTTCCATGGTCTAAGTGTGTTTGTCCAATCTTCCTACTTATTGTCTTTAAAAAAGACAGCAACAAATAAACTGTATTGTATTACCACCTGTAGCCAATCAAAATCCATATTAGTTGATATCTTGATCTTGTGAAATACAAAATTTTCTGAAAAATATAGTGCATTTTTTGTTATTGTTATTGATTTGTTTCAGTGATGTCAGTCAGGATGATGTGGTCCCATTTAGGGTTTTATTGGCAAGAATACTGAGTGATTTGCTATTTCCTTCTCCAGTCCATTTTATAGATGAGGAAACTGAGGCAAACAATGTTAACTTATTTGCCCAGGGTCACACAATTGAGGCTGGATTTGAATTCATGAAAGATGGGTTTTACTGATTCTTGGCCCGATGCTCTATCCTCTGTGCCACCTAGTTGCCTTCATTTAACATTTTAAGTGCTTAAAAATACATGTTGACAAATTACTTGTGCCCTTGTACTAGGGGCTTTATGGAGCCAACTTATACTACTTAAGGGCAGATAAATGGTGGAGTCAGGAGGATGAGAGTTTGAATCCAGTCTCAGACACTTGCCACTTATTAACTGTGTGATATTGGGTAAGTCTATTGATCCTAATTATCTGGTATCCAAGTGCATTTCCAGTTGTCCTGATTCATATCTGACCTCTGAACCCAGATGGCTCTGGAGGAGAAAGTGAGACTGGTGACTTAGCCCAGCAACCCCTCACTCAAATCCAATTCCTGTGTTGTCCTGACATCACCTCCCTAATGTCATGGTCTTCTTCCAGAAAGAAGGACAAAGCATTGTCATCATCATCCTCCTACCAGTTTGTGAGAACTGATTGTTAAAGTTTCAGATTGAGAATTTATACCTTAGAAACCAATTAATGCTAATACAAATCAGGACTTCTTTTGTTTCTGTGCTGGTTAATTATCTAAACTTAAGAAAGTAATGAAAAAATGTTCATATATGCAGATCAAATATAAAAATGTGCTACGTATGCATATTTTTGGAGAGCTAGTTGTTAAACAACATGCCCATGATTTTTTTTTTTAGATTTTTTTTCAAGGCAATGGGGTCAAGTGGCTTGCCCAAGGCCACACGGCTAGATAATTGTCTGAGGTCAGATTTGAACCCTGACTCCAAGGCCAGTGCTCTATTCACTGCGCCACCTAGCTGCCCCATGCCCATGATTTTAACTTACCTAAACTGTATATATTTTTTTCTCAAGTATTCCCTTACTCTGTTGTGTGCTTTAATGATTTCAAAGTGTGCTTTATTGTAGGGTTTTTATACTAGAAAATAAGATGGAAAAAAAGTCATGAATCTTAGGAGTTCACTATTTTGAGAGACATAGCTTTCTCTTCTTTTTTTTAATTTTAAAAAAAATTTTGGGAGGTGTTAGGAGAAAATCACCCCAAACAAAGTAATCTCAAAAACTTGTTTGGGGTTTTGCCAAAGGTAAAATTCTGGAATAGCATTTGATGCTATTTTACCTGCTTCTAGATCTCTTTAAAGTAACTGACTTCCCAAAGAAGGATGAAGAGAATTCATGATCTAAGACAGAAACACTCATTGTTCCATGTATAGAAGGTAACAAAAATCATTCTCTTTTTTTGCCCTTATTCTAAAGCTTGTACTTTCATTTGATTTCTATTTCTTCCTTCTTCCCTCCAGGAAACACTCATTCTTCTGGACCTTTTAATACCAGCTGTAAACTACATTATACCCCCAATCTGGCTATAATATCAGAAACCCTGAATATAATGACAATAATTTGACACTTTATAACCACCAAATGATTTCCTCAAACAGTGTTATTAGTCAAGTGGCTGAAAGTCTTAGGGCAAACCTTATATATTCTTTCTGCTGTATTTTTTTTTAAACTAAGATGTTTTCTTAGTGGGAGTTTTCTTATGAGAAATTTAGCAAAATAAAGATAGTAAAAGTCAATTTTTATGACTTGCAGTGATACTTTTGAATGCCAAAGACACCTCATGGAACCCACTCAGCATCGTAAAAGAGTGGGTATTCCTGAGGGTGGCAATCAATTCTGATTGGTTAACAATGAATGAATGAATGAATGAATGAATGAATGAATGTTATAATGAGAGGTGGATTCATTCTAATTGGGAACTGACTTTGATGACTCTTGTTCCCAAATCACTCCCAGCCTGGGCATTATAGCTAAAGGATCTATTTCCCCCCAAATCTGAGGGGGATGAATGTGATGAAATTTACCTTAGATTAAATTCTTTGTAAGGCTCTCTATTTGGGTGGGGTCTCCCACCCAGGATGAAAAAGCATGTACCCTGGGGATTTGGGCAACCTTATCCCTCAATAATATCCTTCAGAGAATGAATAGCCTACAGGTTTCTGAAAAAATCCTAGTCTTAATTCAATAATTGATTACTCATATAAGAAAAAAGTATTAATTTCTCTCACCTATTATATTCTCTTGAGATATGAGGCAATAAGATTTAAGTGACTTTCTCGGCGGCATAATGGGTATAGTGCTGGCCTTGGAATCAGGAGGATGGGAGTTCAGGCCTCTTAGAGGCCTGTAGCAGGAGGTGCTTAATAAATAATTGTTGACTGATTTATTTGTTAAGGATTTTTTTTCTTCCCTCTCCACTCTGTTCCCCAATCGAGGAGAAAGGTAAGGGAGAAAAAATGAATTTTCCTTAAATGCAAAAAATAAAATTAAAGTAAAAAATAAAATTCATTAGCAATGAACATTATTTTTGAATCTAAATCCTTATGTTTCTTGTCAAAATCTCCTTAACTCCTAGAGATTCTTTCTAGGGTCTTTATGGTGATAATATATGTCATCATAAATAAATAGCAGTCATTGACTTTAAGAGGTCTTGTATGCTATTAGAGCTAGACCTTAGAACTTATGTAATTCAACACCATCTTTTATTATCCATCACATCCCATTAACACACTTTGGGAAGGAAGTATAACTTCTGATTGGTAATAACAGATATATATATATATATATATGTATATGTATATATTTGCTCAGGGTTCCTCTTCATATTGTGGAGTTAACTTTTGCTTGGGACAGGTGTACTGAAAACCAAATTCATCTGTGTAAATTGATGTAATGTATTCATGTAATGTAAACTGATAGACCATTTTCAAATGAATTCAAAAAAGGTGATTCTGTTTTTTTCTGGTTTATCTCCTCAATACTTAGCATACTTCTGAGCACATAGTAGGTTTTTTTTACATAGTAGGTTTTTTGGTAAATGCTCTGTGTGACTTATTTGCTTTTCCATGAAGATATTTTTGAGGGGCTGGGTATAGGAGCAATAGGGCTTAGGGTCATGTTGATATACTTTTAAAGACTATTTAAACTCATCATGCAGAAGACTTTCATCTTTGGCTCTTCAAGCTTCAAACTGAGTGCTAATGGAAATAATGGCTGCAGGTCAGCCAAGATGAGAGGATCTAATAAGTTTCCAGGAAATTATGAGATATTGAAAGCACAGGAAATAAAGAGGTTATGTTTTTAAAGAGAAGAGGGGTGTGTGTCATTATCTGAAAAGGGAACAGATGAATAACTTTGAGGTGAGAATTCCTCGAAGAGGTATAGATATTGAAAGTAACAGAACAAAGATAAAGTATTTGAATTTTATGAAGACGGAGTTTTGCTTTTAAAAGCATGCCTTCTGTGAAAATTCAATTCTCTGACAAATCACTAACTTTTTTTTTGAATTAAAATAAAATGAGGCCATCACCACTAAGGACTAAAGGAACTGCATTAGGGTTTCAAACAGCTGGACTGAATTGAAGACTAAAAGCTCTTTCTCTTTGAAACTCATATTAGAAGTTTTATGTCCAGGTCATATCGTTCCAGATTCTGAGTTCTCTTCCATATTGTTCTGTCACTCAGGAGTGAAAACAGAATGAATATGATAGTATTCAAAAGCAATTAAGAGGGGAAGTATTTGTGTTTTAGGATCTTTCACCTTACTTTGTCAGTGATAGATTATCTTCTCAAGATGCTGGGCACCACCTTGAAGTTGTGAAAACTAGCCTTTGAAAAAATTAAACAACTAAAGGCTAAAAGTGAATAAAAAAGAATAGAACCTTGACAGTTTGAACTGAAGCTTGGGGTGGCCTCACTTCCCACATCATGCCCTTTCTACCTATTGGGTTCAGGGAAGGAGTCTGGTTTTACATATACTTTACATCTGAATGAAGAGGTTCCTCATTATTTCATGGCCATGAATTAATTCCTAGGGATGTATGTCAGGTTACTTTGATCTCTGACAACTGAGTCAATAAACATTTAGTAATCACTTATGAGGCACTGTGCTAAGAACTGGGAGGTAAAGAAAGGTAAATAACAGTTCCTATTCCCAATAATAATAAAAAGCTAATATTTACATAGTACTTGCTATGTGTCAAAGATGCTTTACTATTATTATTTCATTTGATCCTTTAGAAGTAGCTTCTATTATTATCCCAATTTTATAGCTGAAGAAACTGAGACAAACCAAAGTGTCTTCCTCAAGGTCATACAGCTAGTAAGTGTCTGAGGATGGATTTGAACTTAGAAGAAACCATCAAAACACTGAAGCAGAACTAAGCAGATGTGGGTAAGGAAAAGAAATAATCAAGGGGCTGGACTGGGTGTGTTGTTTCCCTTCATTCTAATAGTAGTGAAGTTATGAAATTTCTCAACTAGCAAGCCCTAGTGTTGATGTTTTGTTTTGTCTTTTTGCCTTTGTTTCAGCAGGATGTGTTGCTATTGTATTAAATGATATGTCCCACAATTGATGTCATCTTAGAGGACTGTGAACTAGGAAACTTCTTGCCTGCAGCATTGTTATGTTTGTGAGTCAATGTGTCTTACTTAGAATTTTCCCACTTGGTTTACCAGTATGCTACATTGTCTCTATATGTTCCTTTGAAAGGGAACCTGCAGTAGCCTTCATGTATCTTTGAGGTGAATTGGTTTGAACTAATGAAATTAAGAGAGGAATTTGTCACTAATGAAATAAGGCTCTGATCTGATATTGTGGGATTCAAGGATTTATCTTGATTATATATCTTATATATACCTAGTTATTTGCATTTCGTCTCTACTCTTTCTTTCTCTCTTCTGTCTGCCCCCCCTCCACCTCCCACTAGACTGTGAGTTCTTTGAGAAGTAGGATTTTGTTTTGTTTTGTTTTCCTTCTTCCTTCATATATGTGATTAGTATAGTGTTTGGTACAAGTAGGTGCTTAATGTATGATGGTCAACTTCACAACTCTTTTTGCTATCCTTTATATATGACAGCTAGAAAAAAAAGCAAGAATACACACAGGATAAGTGTGAGATACATAAAAAGTCCAGAGTGTTAGTCCTCTTTACTGGGTGAAGCAGAAGGTGGAGGGATAACAGAATGTCAATATAATTCTGGGGAAATAGATACCTGGGAAGAAAGCTGTGATAATTGTTTTCTTTTTCTTTGTTTTAGATTTTTTTCATTGTCTCCCTGAATATCATTTATGTTCCTGAAACAGCTGTTTTGAATAATTCAGCAATTCCTCATTTATTAGCTATCTGCTGTTTGCATGGATCTAATATTAGGTATATGAAGATGGAAAAAAGAAAACCCTCAAGGAACTTAGGCAGATATTTAAATAGCAATAATGCAAATTATATCACATTAAATCCACAAGAGAAGTTTAATTAATCTGTCAAGAGTTCATCAGTAAGAATTTATTGGGTTTTACTGTGCTCCAGGTGCTTTGATAGGGATACTAAGAAAAGCAAATATATGGTCCCTGCCTTCAAAGAACTTATAATCAATATATAACTTTGGGGAAATTTAGAAATTTTTTTAAGGTGTAAAAGGAAGTTTGGAATGACAGATATTTGAAAAATTAAGTGATTTTTCACTTGGAATCACTTTTTTCTCATTAGTTTGACACTCATAACAAAATTCTGACAGTGAATGAATATTCAAAGTTTCCATGATCCAAGTTTCCCTTTCATTTCACCAATAGGATTTGCTAGTAGTAGATTTGTAAAATAGGTAGATGAAATCTATCACCAGGCAAACAGAGAATGTGACTGTATCTAGTCAATACCCTTAGTAAATAAGCTACCCCGTCTAGGTTTCTGTGAATTTAATCAACTTGCAGTCAACCAGTATTAGTGGAAAACAGTGGCGTACATCTACTCCCAGAACATCAAGGAAGGTCATTTACTTTTTCTGTATAGTTTCTTTAAAAGCAATTCATTTATGTAGCTAGAAACAACTTTAACAAATTTGAAAAAATGGAAATGAGTTTGGTTTATTCCATGGAATATCTCCCTGTTATTTAAGAACTGAATCAGGACACGGTCATTTTGAATATATTTTATAGTTGCTGCATTATACTCAAGACTAGGGAATCATTGAGAAGCTATCTGATGTTTGGGGTTTTAATTTCCTAGAGAGGTTTAATGAAAAGTGAAGTGAACAGAGCTTAACCAATAGAAAGGAGTCTCTGGACAGGCACTCAGTCAGATTTTATTTAATAGAAAAAAATTTAGTACGTTCAAAAAATTCTGGAAATCTCAGATCTCTTACCTGCAAGTCTCTTATCTCAAATCTCTTAAGTCCACTTGTTTGTATAGTCTCCCCTGTTAGTCTGTGAGCTTCTTGCCTTTCTTTGCATCCCTAGCACTGTCTGCCCCATGGTAGATGCTTATAAATGTGATCTGACTTGACTTTTATTCAAGGGAAAAGGAAAATGACCAGCACATTTTTCTGTCTTTCCCTTTATCTACAAATGTTAGCTTCCTGATATGGAATAGTGGAAACACTACTTGATTTGAAGTCCATTGATCAACTTGCTATATGACATTGGTATTGAGAACCTCCATGGGTCTTGATTTCTTCATCTGCTAAATGAAGGCATTTGTGGATTAGATCAGAGTTATCAAGCTCATGGGCTTCAGGCCATAAGCTAATAAATGCAGTCCACAAAACTTCTGAACACAGGCAAAGTAGATTTAAAATGTAATTTTGAGATTTTTAATAAAATAAATAAAAATGCAATATAATATAATATAGGTAATGTTAATTTGTGGTTTTCTAAGTCATTATGAGGAATTCAGCAGGAATCCATTTTTGATTGAGTTTGAGACCATTGGACTAGATGATTTTAAGGTAAATTTCTAATTTTTTTTAATGTGGATAAAACTTCAGATTATAGATTTAATATTGGAATTTTTAGTTTAGTGTCTGATCATACATAATATTCTAAACCTCCCTGGTCTTTCCATAACATTGAGTTAGAGGAACCCTCTTTCATTGGCAATTAGATGAGATTCCCAAATCTTAGAACAATAAGATTAAGGTTTGCAAAATGGACTTTTTTAATTAAAGATTTTATTTATTTTGAGTTTTACAATGTTCCCCCCTAATCTTACTTCCCTTCACCATCCCCCACAGAGTGCAATTTGTCAGTCTTTACATTGTTTCCATGGTATACATTGATCCAAATTGAGTGTGATGAGAGAGAAATCATATCCTTAAGGAAGAAACATAAAGTATAAGAGACAGCAAGATCAGACAATAAGATAACAGTTTTCCCCCTAAATTTAAGGTAATAGTCCTTGGTCTTTGTTCAAACTCCACAATTCTTTCTTTGGATACAGATGATATCCTCCATTGCAGACAGCCCAAAATTGTCCCCAGTTGTTGCACTGAAGGAATGAGCGAGTTCATCAAGGTTGATCATCACCCCCATGTTTCTATTAGGGTATACAGTGTTTTTCTGGTTCTGCTCATCTCACTCAGCATCAGTTCATGCAAATCCCTCCAGGCTTCCCTGAATTCCCATCCCTCCTGGTTTCTAATAGAACAATAGTGTTCCATGACATACATATACCACAGTTTGCTAAGCCATTCCCCAATTGAAGGACATTTACTTAATTTCCAATTCTTTGCCACCACAAACAGGGCTGCTATGAATATTTTTGTACAAGTGATGTTTTTACTTGTTTTCATCATCTCTTCAGGGTATAGACCCAGTAATGGTATTGCTGGATCAAATGGTATGCACATTTTTGTTGCCCTTTGGATGTAGTTCAAAATTTCTCTCCAGAATTGTTGGATGAGTTCACAGCTCCACCAGCTATGTATTAGTGTCCCAGATTTCCCACAACCCTTCCAACAATGATCATTGTCCTTTCTGGTCATATTGGCCAGTGTGAGAGGTGTGAGGTGGTACCTCAGAGAAGCTTTAATTTTCATTTCTCTAATAAGTAATGATTTAGAGCAATTTTTCATATGACTAAGGATTGCTTTGATCTCCTCATCTGTAAATTGTCTTTGCATATCCTTTGACCATTTGTCAATTGGGGAATGGCTTTTTTAAAAAAATATTACTCAGTTCTTTGTATATTTTAGAAATGAGTGCTTTGTCAGAAACATTAGTTATAAAGATTGTTTCCCAGTTTTCTACATTTCTTTTGATCTTGGTTACAAATTATCTAGTTTGTTTTTTAGTGATGGTCTCCATCTCTTCCTTAGTCATAAACTTATTCCCCTTTCCATAGATCTGACAGGTAAACTTGTCCTTGATCTAATGCAAAATGGATTCTTTAAAATAGCTATGAAATATATGAAGTAAAGTATTAATAACCCTCTTTTATAAATGAGGAAATTAAGGTACAGGGAAATTAATTGCTTTTTTCATAATCCTATATGGTATTTAAGTATTAGAGCCAGACTTTGATCTCTTGACTGTAAGTCCATTGCTCTCTTCATTATATCACTGGATTTCACTTCAATTGATCAATTGGAGATTGATGCAACTTTGGCACTCACACCTCATCAGTTCCCTTAGTTGCATCTGCCACTTTGGTTGAAGGACTAAGGAGTGGAGCAAAAATTGCTCCCATAACCCCTTGTGTAGAGGAGTTCAAATAGTCAAAATCACAGCTATCTTTTGTGTACGGTCTTCCCACATAAGACTTCTTCCCACATAAGACAATTCGAGATTGTTTGAGTTTTGGTGACTCAGGGTTTATGCAAATAGCAATCGTTTCTGTTCTGATCAGAAACTCTGAGGATCTTCTCCTCCCAGTTGGTTTCTTTTGTCAAGGCAAACTAGGCCATGTTTTGCCTCAATTCTTGCCTGGCTTTTGGACCCTGAATGGATGTTGTCTCAGACAAACTGGGACTTAGGAAAGACCTCAGCTTAAAAAGATATGGGCTCATCTTCAGCTGTCCTGACCTATGTTTTTCCATTGACCTCAGATGCCTCTAAAGGAAAGTGTGAGACTGTTGACTTTGCACAGCTCTGCTTCACATTCAATTCACTTGCAAATCTAGACATCACCCTCCTGATGGAGTTACTGGAATTATATGAAAACTTCACCTTCTTAGGATTGTAAATATTTCATTAGTGCTGTCATTAGCTACCCAGGAACCTGAAAATGAAATGACTGAAATTGAGGGAATCTGGAACTGTCCTGACTTTGAAACATGAAACTAAAATTACATGGAAAAATCAGAACTTTTGGACCCCTTCCCTAAATGCTTAATTCTACCACCATATTGATATTTCTTTGCTTGTCAGCATTCTTCCTATTCCAGTTTCTAATGGTCAGTGAAGAAGAATGAGAAGGAGCTGTAATGCTTCAAACTACAGGAGGCCTAACAATTCTCTTCCATAAGTACTGTGTTTATGATCAGCTTAATATACCCATTTTCCAACTATTAACCTCCATTGGAGATAGCTGGAGGGAAGTCCCATGCAGAGAGGAGGAATAAACCACAGCAGGCAATCACCTCAGCAACAGTTACTGGGGAGAAAGGAAAAGATGTCAGCAATAGGAAGCAGGAGGTGGGGTAGAGTAAGCCTCAGCCATCAGGAAAGGAAATATGGGGAGAGACTATTATTAATGTGTGAGCTTTGATGTTTTGAATGGTTTTCTATATTCAAAAAGAAATAAAATGGAATATATCTCTGGAGGAGAGAAGCAGGTATTAGAAAGCAATTAGACTTTAAGGTATTATCTTTTAGGAGAGTGCCTCAAAGGTCAAAGATAAAACAACAGGAGCGGTACAGTCTTGGGTTCTTTTTGTGTGATTATGGCTGTACCTTCCAACTCACAAAGGAGTGGGAAAGACAATTATGATTGTCTTTTGAATAAGCTAGCCTAATTTAGAAAGCCTACTTTGTCTAGATGTGTTTACAGACCAAAGGAGATCATATATGTGACTCACTCTGCAGATTTTAAAGAGCTATAAAAATGTCCGTTCTTGTTATTATTGCTATTCTCTTAATATAACTAAATCAACTTAGCCCAGGAGGGCATTCCACCTTCATTGGCAATTACTGGACTTTATAGTATAGAGAATTAATAGTACAGTGAATTTCTTTGATGAAAAAAATTCTTCCCTTGGTGGTCACTCTAAGTCATTTCTAGTGGTATACTCAGTGCCTTTATAGCTTGGTAGAACCCACTACAACTTGGATCACTGATGGAAACCACAAACATCAACCTACTGAAATGAGGCAAGTCTTGGAAGATTTTCAGAGGAGAGTAACAGTAATTGGGATAAATCTGAGATGTCTATTGTATTTCTATTATGTTGTCATTGCTGTCTGGCTGTCAACAAATCACTGAGCAAAACTACTATTTTAGGGGTACTTCACTTTGAATTGTAGTAGAATGAATTAATTATTGATGTCTTCCAAAATGGAAGAATAGGAGCCAGTTTTATATGGAGGTGTGGGATTGGGGGCAGGGTAGAGTGGGATGGAATAAAACCTACTGGAAGTAGTAACTTGAACTCAGATCTTTTCTCTGTTATTTAGTTTTTTTTTGTGATCTTGGGTAATTGATCAATTATTTACTGAACTGGCTCATCTATGGGCATACAGAGATAGTCTCTGTCTTTAAGGAGCTAACATCACTGAAAGTTTTTAGGGGAATCATGCACCCATGCAAGTGTAATAAAAATAAATACAAGGTAATTTGCTTGGAAAGGCTCTAGCAGCTGGAGAGATCAGGAAAAAGGTCTCCTAGAAAGGTGATATTTGAGCTGTTTTAAAAGTCAAGTGAAACTCTGTTTCTTTATCTAGAGAGGTGGAACTAGATGTGTAGGATTCCTTTCTGTTTTGTACTATGACCCTATGAAGTCTTCGAGGAGGTATTTTGGTGTCATGGTGGTAATGAACAAAGTCAAATCCTGCCTCATTACCTAGCTGTGGGATAATGGGAACAGCAACCTCTTTCATCTAAATTTTCTCATCTATAAAATGGGAATAATCATAATACTATATGGTTATCTTAAAATGGAGGGAAGCTCAGGGTACAACCATTTATATACCTACCTTCTGTGAGCATATTATCTCATTTGATCATCACAACAACAATGGGGAGTAGGTGCTATTGTTATGTCCATTTTATAGCTGAGGAAGCTGAGGCATACATTAAGTGATTTATTCAGGGTCACAGCCTCACTTGCTTAGGGAATAAGTGTCTGAGGTCAAATTTGAATTCAATTCTTCCTGACTTTAGGCACAGCATTCAATCTACAGTGCCACTAGCTCCCTTTCATAAAATTTACACACACACATGCATATATATATATATATATGTATATGTATTTATTATATACATATATACTCCATATATCTATATATCTATTCATATATAAACTTAAAATAGAAATACATGTAAAGTACTTGGCAAAGTTTATAAAACTGGATAAATGTTGGCTATTTTTATATTGGAGCTGGAGTATCACATACAGCTCCAAAACAATTAGTTTGATAATGAATCAAAAAATCTATTACCTGTTTTTGTTTACTCTATTGTTTAAAATACCATGGTCTGGACCAGAATGGTGATTTTTTTAAACACATATGTACATATGCATACACACAGAGTGTGTGTGTATATATGTGTGTGTGTGTGTGTGTGTGTGTGTATATTATATATATATATATATATATATAATATATAATATAAAATTCTAGGTAAGCTTACTGAGATTTTGAGAATAAATATGTAAGTGGGTTGCCCATCTACCAACTCTAAAAATAGATAAGCAGAATTAGGAATTCCATCCCATGTCTGCTAATTGAGAAAGGTTATTTTCAACTTGCTAAGCAATAGGACCACCTGGCTATTGGTATTTCAGAGGTTAGATTTTTCTAAATCCTGTGGGAGGTTTAGGTAGTTGAGCTAATTAAAAGCATCTGAGAATATCACCTTTCCCAGAAGCATGAGAAAATCCCATTAGAAACCTTTATCTGAAAAACAAAACAAAAACCAAAACCCAATTCTCTTTAAATCTCATTAACCTGTTCTAAATTCCTCTTCTAGGCAACTCTAAAGGGTAAACCTGAGCAGTTGCTGATAAAATATTCCCTCACTAAAATTACCTACTAATTTTCCTTTTTTTTAGTATAAGTACATAGACTTTAATTTACCTTTGTTCAATACTAGTTGTTGGATTGAATTAATGAGAAGACATTTGGAATAGTACTGCAATGGAGATTTCAAGGAGAGAGTTAAAGAGAAAACATAAGGCATACAACTTGGAGATCTCACTTCCCCTACCAATGATAACCAGCAGAATAGAGTTAGGAGACAAAAATATTTTTATTACTAAAACAAGTTATTGTGTTATTTAATGGCACTAAGAAAATTTTTAATTTTATACAAATTCATTTGGAAATTTTTTGGATCCAGGACACATTGAGAGAGATTTAAGTTCTGAAAACCAAACAAAACAACAATCTCCCACAAAACCACTCGACTAAATTATTTGTTAAAAATAAACTGATACAAGAAAAACTAGCTCCTTCATTTGGAGATAACTTTCCAAAAGCCTAATTAGTTGATGACTTTGGATCCACAACTCAACCTGAGATTCTGGTAAATATTGATCCATGAGAAATAGACACATCCACTTGGATAGATTTCATGTGGTGGCTGAAAGGGAGGCAAATCATCTGATTCTTTAGAGGAACTTTATTTCCTTTGACTGTTAGACTGGGTTCAGTTACTATCAGGAAGTTGGTTTAATGGCTCATAGAGAGTAACTGATTGTAGCAGTGGTTGGCACAGGTTACTTTTTGAGTGGTCTGAAAGCAGAATCAACATGCATAGGCCACAGATTACCGTGTGAGAATAAATTACAAAATACTTAATTTAAGGTAGGAGGTTCATAATCTAAGAACCACAAACCCCAAAGAGGGGGTGTACATGGATAGATTTTTTTAGGGATCTATGAACTTGGCTGGGAATAAATTATAATCTTATGTATTTTATTTTGTGCATTTCAAAACATACTGAGGAGTTCATGATACTAAAAGGTAAGAAGCCAATACTTTATATATAAGTCTTTCTGAAGTAGCTATCATTCCTGTTCTGGAACTGACCTCTTCATAATTTGATGACGATGATGTTTGTTTTTCATATTTGAAGAAGACATGACACCAGGAAGGTGATACCAAGACAAGCATATGAATAGAATTGGAGTGAAAAGGTTCTGTGTTAAGTTACCAATGCTCCACTTTCTCCTCCAGAGCCTCCTGGGTCCAGTGGCCGGATATGAATCAGGTCAACCAGAGATGGCCCTGGATGTGAGGCAGTCAGGGTTAAGTGACTTGCCCAAGGTCACACAGCTAGTAAATGGCAAATATGAGGTTAAATTTGGACTCAGGACCTCCTGACTCCAGGGCTGGTGCTCTATCCATTGCAATGGTCATTGTTTCCAAACTGAATGCTGGGCACTAAAGAACATGTTATTCCAAAAGAAATGATCCCAGCTGTGGAGTAGCTTAAGATTGTTTTAGTTTTGATTTTTGTAAGGCAATGGAGTTAAGTGACTTGCCCAAGGTCACATGGCTAGGTAATTAAGTGCCTGAGGTTGGATTTGAACTCGGGTCCTCCTGACTCCAGGGCCAGTACTCTATTCACTTCACCACCTAGCTGCCCTGTAGTAGCTTAAGATTTTAATAAATTCATAGTAATACAATAATAGCAGTAACTAATATTTACATAAAGCTTTAAGGTTTGCAAAATTCTTAAAATATTATTTTAATCTCACAATGATCCTGAGAAAGTAGTTGTTATTTTCATTCTCGCTTTACAGAGAAGAAAATTGAGGTAAATAGAAGTCATGTGACTTAGTTACACAGATTTTAAGTGTTGGAGTCATATTTGAACTATGATATTCCTGACCAGGACCAGGGCATTGTCTACTATGCTACCTAACTGCCCTGAAAAAAACTAAAGAATATTTTTCAGTGAGTTGGCAACATTTCATGGCTGCTCACTTTTTGCTCAAGTAAATAATATCATAGGAAGAGAGAAAAGGGAATGAAGTTCGTAGGATTATTAATATTATTTTCCAACTTTATCATAGGTGAATTGAAACTGCCTCATATTTATCCTTTTTAATCAGCCTAATAATGTGCTTTCCTTTGGAGGGTGTTTGTATACCTTATCTAATCTCAGTTGTCCCCAACATATTCATCTACATCAGTAGTGCCTCTTTTTTTAATTTTTTATTTTTAAGTCTCCAGAGAGCAGAAAAATATCTTAAAAAATTTCTTGCACCGATTCCAATACCAGTGAGGGCAAAATACTGCAAAACAAAATACATGGTCTTTTTTTAAAAATATTTCTGGGTAAGTGATTAGAAGGCAGGCAGCATTTTTGACACTGATCTGTGATTTTCTAACCAATGCAAATGGGCAACTATTCTGTAATTTAAAGCCTTAAAAATTGCCTGGGGCACTGGACATCCAGTGCATGGTGAGTCACACTGCTCTTTTGGGACTATGGTTACATCTGAACCCAGGTCTTCATGATCTTGAGGACAGTCCCCTAGCCATTACACCACTCTGTGTCTCATTTGTGGTCAAAGAACTCTCAAAATGACTGTGATAACTTAGGTTTCTATAGTTCTGCTTTTCATAAAAATACAGTCAGACCTTAAATACCACTTTATTTTGCGATGGAACATTCCATATATTACAGCTCTCTGTACTGATGACCAATTCTTCCTTATAGAGATTGTAATGGATTACAATTATTTTTGGGATTGTAGAATGACTTATGGTTACTTAAACAATATTTTATAAGAAATGAATATTTATTTTTAATGGAAGGAACAATTATCATTTGGTCTATTAGCCCTTAGGCAAAAGAAGGGGGGTAATTTAGAGGTGGCTGGCGGCTGCTGTAATTCCAAGTATAGGAGGATCAGCAGCAACATATCAGCAGAGACTTATTATTGCTTATATTTGAATGTACTATAATTAGAAAACAGCTGTGAGAGTTGGTGGTTTACTAGTATTTAATGAGCTATTGCCTTCCCTATCCACATTTGTCAGGATACTTAATTGGGTCCATCTGGTGGGTAATTCTGGGGAATCTCAGATTTCTAAAATTCTATTAAGCCCAGAGGCAATCTTTGACTATTGATTCAAAAGGGAAATTTTGGTGAATAGCTTCTAAGTTCAATTTCAGTGAAATACTATTGGCTTTTCCTCCAGGAGATGTAAGGGCCTGTGAGAATTGGGAAAGCCCAAACACTTTAGATTGTTACCATATAAATCTGCTTAATCTGATGCTATTGTAGTTTTAGAAAGTAAATTCCCCTCCCCACCTCCTTTTCTTTTTGGTGAATGAGAAAAGCATGATGATAGGCAAGGGAGTAGAGAGGCTTGCTTTCTAAATACCTGTCTTATTAACCTTTCTTCTACTATCCTATTTCATCACTTTAGAAGTGGTATATGTAGCCACTTAGTGATATGTATTTGGGGGATTATTTTGTCCTTCATATTTGTATCTGTGGCAGCTTTCAAGGTTCCTGATACTTAATAAGGATTGGTTGATTAAATGATGCCAAGGTCTTAGAAGTTTTAGTTCCACATAATGCTTTAATGGTGCCTGTTTCATCACATAGGGTATAAAGCAAAAGATGGATTGTGATGAAGCTGTATTGGAGAAATGTGGAGGCAGCTGGGTGTCCCAGTGGATAGAGCATTGGTCCTAGAGTCTTAAAGACCTGAGTTTAAATATGATCTCAGATACTTAATAACTTACTGTTTGACCCTGGGCAGGTCACTTAACTTCTGTTTGCCACAATTTCTACACTGTTAAAATGGAGATAGTAATAGCATCTGTTTCTCAGGATTGTTGTAAGGATCAAATGAGATAATAATTATATACTGCTTAACACATCTCTGGATACATTATAAGTGTTATATAATACTAGCTATTATTATTGTTACTATGAGAAAGCAAGTCTCAAAATCATGAGGATTGAAAGCTGTCGAGAACTGAATTTGGAGTCTGCAAACCTTTGTCAAAAAATACTAGATATGTATTCAAGGTCCATGGGGAGAATGGGCTGCAGTTTCATATTCAAAGGTATATGGAGTACTCACATAGGACAATGGGGTACTTGTAAAACCTGGGACTGAGAGTCCTATTGAGTCTTTATGGATTATTCACCCTTAAGTTTTCCTTAGGTATAGTTCCTAGAAGAATAGGTAGTCTGCCTGGGATCCAAGGGTCCCACTTTTGTTTATTCCATCATTAGTGTTTCTTGATGGGTTTCAGTCACCATAGCTATCCTCCTTCTAGTTCTTCACTCCATTATGGCTGTTTTGCTTCTTGTTGGACACTATCTCCATTTGGAACTCTGGATCTCTAGAACTGGACACCTTCATCTTGGAAAACATATTTTTCTATGATCCACCTCTGCACCAGCACCCTTCCTGCTTTGGAGATGTCTCTACTCTACGGACCTCTCTTATTAGTGAATCTGTGCACTGATCAAGTATTTCATGAAGCACCTAGCCTATAATTTTCTAATTCCTAGCTTCACTCCTTACTTTCCAGACTTTTCTATCTTCTCACCAGTAGCCTGCCCAGGCCCCATAGAGGGAGAACTTTTTTGTATGTGTCTTATTGTATTAGAATATAAACTCCTTGAAGGAAGTGACTCCCTTTTTTGATTGGCATTTTAATCCCCAGCACTTGGTATAGCACCTGGCAAAGAGTAAGCATGAAATAAATACCCAACCTGTCTGTCTATTAGGAAGAAATAAATACAAATAAAAAGTGTTAGTTATATTGCTCATGATGGACATATATTTTTCCCAATCTGAGTCCTGCAACTAGCTTGAAATAGTCCTTGCTCACTTGAAGACTTTAAAGAAAGAGAGTTAAAAGAGCATGGGTCATTCCTTTGGTATACCCATTCAATTTAGGCTCAGCAGCTCCTAAGTCATAAGCTTTTCCAAACCCATTGACAATCTGAGGACTTTTTATCATCACAAAGTACATTATGTTGAATGGGGGGGTGTCAGACATGCAGATTACAGGTTACATGTGTTCTATAGTATTCATGACACCTACTAGCCATGTGACCCTGGGCAAGTCATTTAATCCAGACCATCTCTCTTCCACCCCTCAAAAATTCTGAAATGAGGATAGTACCTTTCTTCCAAGATTGTGAGCAAAGTGCTGGGGATACAATAGGTACTTAATAAATGTTTGTCTCCTCTGTATATTAGGAAAATATCAAAAACAAGTTTTAGAGGCATTGTTCATGCAAACAGTAAGCCAATTTTCCATGAAGAGTTTGCTTCATGAGTTTTTTTTTATGTTGTGGTTGCTTTGGATAGTTAATTGAGGAGAAAAATTGTCTTTACTCAAGGGGTACTTTTGATTTATCCATTTTGTATTGGTTTCTGCTCATATCAACAGATCACATAGTTGTCGTGCTACAAGAAAATAAAAAAGGGAAAAGCAGTTGAAATGAAAGATACATATGTCAAAGTGAAAGATACACTTGCCAAAGTGAACTTGTTGGAAATGGCAACTTTTTAATTCCACAGAGTACAAAATGAGACTGTAGGTTGAAACTTAGTGTATTTCCAGAAGGTTGCGATTAAGAATCTATTTGTTCTTGTGTAATAGCACTGAAAAGCCATAAATAGTCCTTTTAATTTATTAAAAGACAGATAATTAGTGACTTTAGTCTGAAACAAATAAGATGAATTGTAAATTTGGGATTGGAATAGACTGGGAGTAAGGAAACTTTTAATGCAGGGGAGACTTTCTGGAAGAAAATTTGAAGTCAAATTTTTCTTATTAATAAATAGAAGTATCAAGAGCATTGGATTACTGAGATCATAGTAATTATATGGGTCAGATTCACTGATAAAAGAAGGATAAATCAGGAGAACTCTATAAGTACTGTCATTTGGGTCAATTAATGGATGTTTCTACCCCTTCTACCTTCTCCTGAAGGCAACATATTGGAATATACAACCATACATGGGAAAAAATAGAGAACACATTAAGCATTGTCTGTTTGGAGTCCATCATTAGGTTGGCTCTAAGGTAATTTTTTTGTCTTGATAAATTTTATAATCTATAGATGAATGATGATTTGCCATCCTGATGATGGTTTCTGTTTAGAAAGACAAAGAATATAGTTTTATAAAGTTCTATCAAAAAAGTCTATAATCAAAAAGTTCAGTCCTTTTAAGGGTAAATTTCAGTTATCTGGAAAAAGTAGTTATGATATACCTCATTCCTGTGTTACAGGGGTAAAGGAGGTGCTGCTGTAATTATCACCCGGTTTATTGGGGGTGCTGGCAGAATTGAAGACGGAGGAGTAGGGAGTTAAAACTGTTTAAAAGGACTTTCACAAAAATTAGCAATGACTGTTGATTACATTGCTTGGTTCTTGCTGTTGTTTTTTGCTTGGTGATGAAACTAGTTCTTCACAAAGTTATTGTGAGACTCAAATGAGACAACAAATGTAAAGTACTGTGAAAACTTTAAAGGATCTTAAATGTTTTCACCTCTAAAAAATTTGATGGGTCAAAAATTTCTCAGTGTCTGACTATCTCTGATTGATTCTCTCAGTCTCCCTTTCCCCAAAGTGATATTCACACCATTGGAATATTTTCACTATCTTCATATACAGACCATTCTCTATATTTTTATTACATTCTTCTCATAGTAACATAGCACTACATAAAATACTAGTATTTTCATAGTGGCATTAAGAAATTGTCAGTAGGAGTAGAGGAGGGTAGAATGGAATGAGTTAGAAGAGGGAAAGGTCAGTGTGAAGATGAATGGCTACAAAATAAATGGAAAAAATTAATATTATCATAGCTAAGATATCTAAGACTTTAGATACTTCTAGTTGAACCCTTTCAGTTTTCTGATAAGGAAATTGGGATATGACTTAACCAGAATAACATGGTATATAGAAGAAGTCAAGACTATCCCAAATTCTCTGGTACAAAATTCAACATTCTTCTGCAGTGTGAAAGGGTAGAGGACATTTCAAAGTTTAATTGCTTAACAAATGGACAAGATTTCAAAGGGAGAAAAATGAGATTAGTGGTAATAAGGCACAGAAGAGTGACAATTAGATATGAGGACATAGATTAGTTTTGGAGAGGTGAGACACAGAGAAAGATGGAAGAACAGGAGATCCTGGACACTTAAAAGTATACCAGAGTTCTGCATCAGGGAAAACATTTGTGTGTGATGATGAGATCTAAGGTATGACCTTAGGTGGAAGAAAAGTACAGGCCATTGGAGTGGAGAGTACTGCCACTAATATGAACATGTATATCCCACCATTTCCCCAATATATAAAGTCCTTAAGTAATAATATTAATTATCATAATAAATAGCATTTATATAACACTTAAATATTTGCAAAGTTCTTTTTACTACTGGAGATCATTGGAGAATTTATGTCTTGTCTTTCATAAAATCTTTCTGTGGTGATGACAGTGAACAAAGAGTACCTAAATTTTTTTTCCTTCACACAAATTCTGAAGTTAAAAAGAGCAGTACCAAGGGAATAGAAGCACCCTCAAAGGAAAGAAAGCATAGTACCTTTGGTAAAGAAACTTGTAGGGGTCTCAGTCAGAGGAAACTTCATGTTGGGGACTCTGGGTATTGCCATTCTAGGTCTATTGACAATGGATGCTCACCCAAGAATTAAAATTAAAAAATAAAAATTTAATTTAATTTTAAAATTTTATAGATACCCTTTGTTTTCATCTATCCTTCATTTCTCAATATATCATTTCCCCTTCCCCTCTTAGAGAATTACTTTATACAAGAAAGAATAAAAAGAGAAAGAAAGGCATTTCAGCAAAACCACCTTCTGTATCAGTTTACTCAGTATTCCATAGCCATAGCTCCCTACCTCTGCAAAGAAGGTAGGGAACTGTATTCTTATATGTCTTCTTTGGGGCCAAGCATTGTCATTGCAATTATACAGAAACTAGGTTTCTTCCCCACCTTTGCCCTTAATGCTCTAGCCTTTAAATTTTTTTGCAGATGCCATATATTTTATTTTTCTGACCTTTTGCTTACTTTATTTAACATCATTTAATATGTCTTTCCATGCTTCTCTGTATTTGTCATCATTTTTTTAAATAGCATAGTAATATTTCATTATTTTCAAGCAACACAATTTGTTTATCTATTCCTCACTTGAGGGACATTTTTGTTGCCAGTTATTTTTCTTTGGCCTTTCAACAATTTCTACCGCTCTCCCCCACCCCTGCCCTTGTAATCTTATGAACAATATGCTTGCAAGACAGGAACATGTTTTAGTATACTGGGGTAGTCTCCTGTACAGATTTTCTTGGTTTCTTGCACATGGTCAAATGAAATAGGAGAAAAAAAAAAGTTTCCTCAAAAGTAGTCAGCCCCTTTAAGCCATGAAACTCTAGACCAAGGGTTATGTGCATTATTTTGTGCCATTTTTAAATGTATGGAGCAATGAGGTTGTGAAGAATATTCAGAATTTGAATTGATCCTATATGAATGAGATGAAAAAGGTTGTAAGAAAAGTGTCATTGCAAAAGAGTTTGCAAAGAGCTTTGTATTTTTCCTCTTGTATTGTATCAACATAACTAGAGAGGCAAAGTGGGATAGTAGATAGATCACTGACTCTAACTCTGCTTCTCCCTTTCTAATTCCTTTCAAGAATATCTCCAATCAAAGGAAGTTGTATATAGAGAGAGACCATTACATTTTAATGGTCAAAGACCCCTGAGAACGTCAGAGAAAGACACTTTGTTTGAAAAATGTCAGTTTTGAAAGACTGCAGACTCCTCTTCTCTAAGTATCCTTGGGAACCAAAACTTTAAAGTTTTGTGACATCTGGAAAAGAGATAACCTAGAAAGAATAAAAAGGGATATAGAGCAAGCTGAATAGAAGATTTCTAAGCATATGAACACACTGGATTTATTCATGTCATTTCCTCCTTTTTTTCCCTCAGATATTTCACTATTAAAATGAAAGGCTGTGAAGGAAATTATGTGATTATGCCATTTTGATAGAAAGGACCTCTCTGAATAGCAGACTGAATAATTGTGAGAACAGGTTGTCCTCTGGCAAATCCAAATTTCAAAGGGCCTTGATAAGCACTTAAATGTAGTAGAATTCTACCTGGAACTGCTAAAGGCAAGGTGTTAGGAATATTTTGCTCATTTGCCTACTTGTGTAAAAGTAGCATGAGATTTTAGATTTTATTTTCATTCCTATGGAATATCAGGACACCTCCAAGGTCACTCTCCTTGAGCCAGATGGAGCAAAGAAAGACTAATGTTCCTTCTAGATATTACCCATTTACGAATACACCCTTGAATTAAATTAGTGTTTAAAGGAAGTCAGAAGGAGAGAGGTGCTCTATCATACTGTTATCTTATATTGAGTTCATTGTTCAAAAAACAAAATAATTCTTTGTGCAAAAACTATTTTCTAGGGGTGGCTAGGTGGCGCAGTGGATAAAGCACCAGCCCTGGAGTCAGGAGTACCTGGGTTCAAATCTGGTCTCAGACACTGCCACCTAGCCTTCCCCTCATATCTCTTCTTGAACCGTACTTGTTCTTTATAAATTTACAGTATTCTCTTATAACTTTTCTATGTGTGGTTGCTCATTGCAACTTCATTATTTCAGTCTTTTAGAGTGTTTTCTTGGGGCAGCTGGGTGACAGAGTAGATGGAGTGTTAGGTCTGGGGTCAGGAAGACCTGAGTTCAAATCCAACTTCAGATATGTCTTAGCTTTGTGACCTACTCAAGTCATTTAAAATTTGCCACAGTTTCTTCATCTATAAAATGAGCTAGAGAAAGAATGACAAACCACTCTAGTATCTTTGCCAAGAAAACCCCAAATGGGGTCATGAAGAATTGGACATAACTGGACAACACTTCTTTTTTTTAGCTCTGTTTACTTCACTCTGCATCATATATACATTATATAATTTGATCCTTGCAGCAAATATGTAACATAGTTGCTTTCATCACTGCTTGTTTTACAGTTGTAGACACTCAAGTCCACAAAAGATAAATGACTAGCTCAGGACCTCACAGCCAGTATCTTAGAATTCGAACAAAGGTCTCTAAAAATCTTCCAGACTCTTTAAGTGGTCCCTATCCTCTCAGGGAATCGATTTCTACTAAAAATGAATGAATGCTTTTTAAATAGGGTTTACTGTGGTACTCAGCACCATGTTAAACCTCATGAATACACATTAAAAAAGTGAGTCTGCCCTTTTCTTAATGAGCTACATTCTAATATATGGAGACAACACACACATCTGAGATTTCAGCTGTGGGGATAGTTAAGGTTTAATGATACTTTGGCAGCAACTTCATGACAAATGGAAAAGCCTATGAATTGAAGAGAACATTTTGGCAGAGCCAATGGCAAGGTGGTAAAGCTCATCCTTTTGCATTCCAGGAAGTGTGTGTCAGTCAGTGTGACTCATTGTTAGAAAGGAAAGCAAAATATCCCTTCAATGTGAGTTTCCTTGCCTTGTACATGTTCATGGGCAAGTGCAGTGATTCATCATTAGTTGTCAATGTTAAACAGATCAAATTATCCCCCATATTGTGTTTTACCTTATGATTGCACTTCCAGATAACTGAATGACATAACCTAGTTAAAGTGGATTTAATAGGCTAGTGTGAAGGAGTTGTTTGGGATTAAGGGAGCAATTTGGTGACCTTCCTACCATAATTCATAGCTCCTATTCCACTGGTGGAAGAGACAAACTCTATATAAGTTAAACAACTATGCGACTCTTAAGTCAGCAGCTCTCTGAGAATAGCTTAGAACATATATATTTACTGACTTGCTATAGCTAGAAACATAAGGTAGGAACTAAATTTGCCTCAAGCTTTATGCATAATTATCTCCTGTCATTCTCTTTCAAAAAATTTACTTTAAAGTTTTTATTGATTTCAAAATGACAATTTCAGAGTAACAAATTGTATTTTTTGTTGTTCTTTCTTTTTCTTATATGTATTCATAAAATATTAATGCAGTGTACAAAACATATATGATGGTATAAAGAATCATAGATATAAAAATGCTAGCAAACCAGTTCTAAAATGAGCCTGTAGATGAAGTATTTGCAGACTTAATTGTCTTGTTTCTTATGGTAGTATATTTTAAAATGCTTTATTATAGAATTCATCAGTTTTTCTTATGTGATACTCATTGAGTATATTTTCTCCTTTTCAAATTCAACTTCAATTGGTTTGTGTAAATGCTAATATAAGAAAGAAGTTATTTACCAGAGGCATACACAAAACTAGTTAGAATGGGAAGGCTTATAGTCCTCTAAGCCATATCAAAGTAGCTAAAACAGCTTGGGAGGGGTTCAGGTTCATTTCATTGTTTGGTAAAAATGTGACTCATCTTTCCTATATCAAACCAAATCACCAGGTGCCTTCCAATGTTAATGATTAATTTAGTTGGGTTTGCCAGCTAACTGGGGTGAATATGGTTTGATTTCTTCTCTCAAGTATTTTTTTTCCCCCCCGTTTGAAAATAACTCTTGCCAATTTCAATTCCATGTCTTGGCGGATTGAGATTTGCAAATTTGTTTACTGCTGTACTCTGGTTCTCAGAACAAAGTCTTTCCCAGGCCATTAATTTACTTTCAAGAAGAAAGGCATGTATCTTTTATATTTATTCTTTAGCCTTTGGATCTCCTGGTCTCAATCCACAAGTAGAGAAGATATAGACCCTTTTCTTTTAGTTAGTGACTATTTGACTTTTATGAAGTTACTTTTTGATGTGTTCTTCTGTAATAGATGGCATTTATTTGCCTCTCTTTCTCATATTTCTATTTACATTTCCCATTGCTCAGATATAATTCTACCTCTCCTATACCAACTTTCTTCTCTCTAGCTTTGTATATCCTCCCATATTTTTTTTTGCTAGTATCCATATCCAGTCCTTCTTATGCTTTTGCCCAGAAAATAACAGTCATCTTCTATGTAGGTACTTAAGAAATAGAGTAGAGGAGAATTATATTTTTATAAAGATGTCTCATTAATTCAGGCTAATTGGGAAGAAAAAGCCCTGACAACTTACTCTATGTTTAGACTGGCCCTGGGGAGAGATCAATCTGAATTAATAAAATGTCAAAGTTACAGAAAAATTTTAGGGAAATTAAGTTTTATTACTGTTAAGTACCTTTAATTACTCAGAGTGCTAAATAGTTTTTGTTGAGACCTCCCCTTGCTTTAAATACTAGATAAATCTTTCTTGTTGGGTTGCTTTTCAGTCCTGTCTGAATCTGCCACTTGACTACCCCTTGATAAGACTTTGCATATCAGTAAAAGAAGTATTAATATGCTTTAAAAAAATGTTTTTTAGGTTTTTTTAGACATTTACTCTTGAAATTTTGTTCATTTTTATTACTTTGTACTATATAGAGCTTACTTTAAAATAAGATAAACTTCAATTCAAAAATCCCATCTTCTACAGGAGGCTTTTCCCAACTATCTATTAATCCCTTTCTTCTGACATGTTCTTTCATTTAAATCCTCTCAAATCCTCTCTCTCTCTCTCTCTCTCTCTCTCTCTCAATTTATATACATATATACATTTATCTGTATATGTATATGTATGTATCCTGTCCTTACATTGTTATTTGCATTTTTCTCTTCCATCAGAATGTGAGTTCCTTCAGGATGGGGACAGTGCTTATACCCTTCTTTCTGTTCCTAGTAGCTAGCATAATTGCCTGGAATTTTAAGGACTTGATAAATGCTTATTAACTGATCAACTGATTTGTTTGCAATTTCACTATTTCAAAATTAAAGGGATACAGATTCATGAGATATATTGATAAACTAAGGAAAGCAAAAGGAACTGTCATAATATTCAAATTTTTAAATTTCCTCTTTCTTATAATGCACAGGGTACTTTGCCTCAACAATTTATTCTCACCCCCCCCCCCAGTTGTTTAGTAATGTCTGACTTTTTTGCAAGGCAAATGGGGTTAAGTGGCTTGCCCAAGGCCACACAGCTAGGTAATTATTAAGTATCTGAGGTCGGATTTGAACTCAGGTACTCCTGGCTCCAGGGCTGGTGCTCTTTCCACTGTACTACCTAGCCACCCCAAGTTTTTTTTTTAACATTTAATTAATTTATTTTTTTCATTATTACAATAAAGATAGAAAAATAAAGTGAGAAGAAAAAAAGATTACTTCAGTCTTTATTTAGTTAATATTGGTTCTGTATCTGAGATGGATCACATTCTTTATCACAAGTCCTTCAGAGAAGTTGCTTCAATTTTTCCCCCCTATAGTTACTATTGCTAACTGTATTTCCCTTCATCCTATTCCTCCCCACTCCCATTTATTTTATTTTCTCTCTTTATTTTCACCCTGTCTGTCCTCAAAAGTATGTTGGTTCTGTCTACTCACTCCTATGATCTTTCTTCTCTTCTATCACCTACACTCCTTCCTTTCCCCATCCCCTTTCACCCACCCCTTTTCGCCTTTTTTTCCCTCTAGGGCCCAGGGTAAGATAGATTTCTATACCCTATTGAGTTCAATAATGTATTATAAAACATTATTAGTTTTCCTTATATGGGAGGCATCAGGAGAAAGGACACATTCTTCAGTTGGAAAGGTTCCTGAAGGTTCTAATTTTTGACCTTGAGTGAGTTACTTAGTTTTTCCATGCCTCTATATTCTTATCTGCAAAATGAAGGAGTTTGAACTAGAGGGTCTTTGAGTAACCTTTAAACTCTAGAATCATAGATCCAGTTTTCCTAGAATTCCCAGTATTTCATAGCAAGTAATGAGCTGGAAGCTTTGAGTTTTCCAATTCTTAACAACAAATAGATTTAGCAATTTCTTATTCTGAGAGTCAATGGGGTAGAAAGACAAAACAACTTAGTATATAATATAAAGAGAATTGAATTTGGAGATGTAGCACTTTGATTCAAATGCTGGTTCAACTAATTGTTAGCTTTGTGAAGTCATCTAACTTTTCTGAGCTTCGATTTCCAAATTTTTAAAAGGAATATGTTAAATTTGTATAGCTACTCCAAGTGTCATTGAAAGGAAAATGCTTTGTAATCCCAAGATCATGATATCAGTGTGAATTACTCTAATGAAAAATAACTTGGCTAAAAAGAAATTCTTTGATATTTTAATGAATCTGTGATCGTAACAACTATGTTGAATTGTGAAAAAAAATTACAAAGTATTCAGTTCTTTTCTTTATCACCACCATTGCCACCACCACCACCACCATGTTTACCATTTATGTAGTACTTTAAAGTTTGCATAATTATTTAAAAATATCTCATTTTATTTTCCACAGTAACACTGAGAGGTAGGGGCTATATTATTCTCATTTACAGTTGAGGAAACTGAAGAAGAAGAAAGAGATTAACTGACCAGAGTTAGAAATGTCAAGCCAGATTTGAACTTGTCTTCTTGACTTCTACTGCAACATCTAGATGTTTGGTTGCGTCATCCTGCACAATTCTTGTAAGAAGGATGTTACTATCTACTGACAATTTTCCATTGCCTTTTGTTTAACATGAAACTTTAGTTATCCAGTGACTATGATATTTAATTTCTCATAGTCATTCATTGTCTGTCCTAGCAACAAATGAGATCTGTTTTCTGAAGATTAACATAGCTAAATGTGGAGAAATTCCTCTCATATAGGGTAAATGTTTAGTAATACATTCTTTGCCCATGGCAGTCAATCAGTAAGAAGGAACAGTCAGTGTGAAATTTCCTCTTGAAATTGTTGCCCACTAATCATTACCCCTATCCTAATTTCTTTCTGGGTTCTGGGTGAATTGGGCAGGACATATTTTCATGAGTGTATTGGGTCATATGCTGCCTTCATAAAAGTCGAGATTGTGATCTTGTTCTTCTTGCATTTTAAGAAACATTTAAATTAGCAACAGTATTTCAAGTGTAAAGATAGCCCCAATTGAGAAGAAGAAATGACTAAACAAGTTACAGTATACGAAGACTATGGAATATTATTGTTGTATAAGAAACAATAAATAGTTGGACTATAGGGAAACATGGAATGAGTTATAGGATCTGATGCTGAGCAAAGGGAGTAGAATCAAGAGAACAATTTACACATCAACATTATGAGATGAACAACATTGATGGAAGTAATCCTTCTCAGCAGTCCAGAGAGCTAGGACAAGCATATTTGACAGATTATAGACTATATTATCCCAATCAGAGGAAGAAAAACAAAACAAAACAAAATACACAGGAAAAAAACACCCCTAACCAAATCTGACAAGCACTTCATAAAAATTATCTCTAATATATCTCTTTTCCTTAATCCTAATTCCTCATGCCAAAAACTACTAATTCGTAAATATGTTTAACAAAATATGTATGTAAAATGCTAACTTGACCATTCCCAACTTAGGGGAGGAGGGGTGAGAAGGGAGGGAGGAGTGAAACTGTGTAACTTGGAAATATACATGAAAATAAATTTTAAAAAAAGAAAGAAAAAAATGACCAAACACTTGACTCAGAAAATTAATTCCCATTTTATTTGGAGTAAATATACATCTTGAGTTTAGTACTTAATAGTTAAGTTAGGAGCAAATAAAGTAAATTAAATGATAATAGGCTTCTGGGATAGTGTTCTCTCCTCTGTCCTGCCTGAGACCTTTTCAATTCTCTGATTCTCAGGAAGGCAGTTAATACTAGAAACCTTCCTGTATTTATCAAACTAGCTGACTTTCATAGAATTTGTAAAACATAACCTAAAGATCCTGTATTTCCAGATAATCCTTATAATGCAACATTTTTATAAATATAAGTGAGAAATGAAGTATAATTGATACCAGAGATGAATTTTCTTTTAAAATACTTCTGTTGAAAAATGTGTATTAAGCTTTGCTCAGTGGCAGTATCATAGCCAATGAGGTTTATCTGAGGTATGATGATTGCTCATTGAAAAATGTATATTGAAAAATAGTGGAAAATGTATATAATTTAGACTTTATGAAATCTAGAATATTGAGAAAGAATTTGAAGATTTATTATTTATGGATACAACAAAATTGTTTATACCTTCTCTCCAGATATATGCCAATATATCCTTCAAGCTGAATGAACATTTAAAAGTTATCTCTATTTTTTTTTCTCTTGAAGAAAATTGGCAGATACATTGCAAATTTTTTCCCCTGTGGAATAAGTCTTATTTTCTGTAACTTAACCTAGAATTATGTATTAAAATACTTATATAACCAACTCTTAGTTGAAGGTAGATAAAATGCATTGTTGCTCAATTGTGGGGAAATTTGTTTTCAACTTATTGTGCAGTTGAAACTCTTCTACTTTATTGCATAAATTATGGATTGACATTTGTTTTCTACTGTTAAAGACAGCCTATAGGCCAACAGCCATTATATGGATTAGAAGACAATTTAAATGACAAGAACATTGGTAGCATATTCAAAGAATCTGGGTTCAAATCCTTTGTCTGACATTTATTATCTTGTGACCTTGAGTAAGTTCTTTGACTTCCCTGGGCCTTAATTTCTTCATCTGTGTAAAGCAATTGAACTAGATGGCCTCTGAGGTCCTTTTCTAGCTCTATGATCCTATCATGAAAGAAAGAATTCTGAAACTGTATTCTTTTCATGTATTACCTCAGAGTAAGATATTTTCAGGTTTTTTTTTTTTAACTGAGTCTCCTTATCTTGCCCAAGCTGAAAGTATAGTGGTCTTATACAGATTCTATTCTATTACTGATCTGCAAGGGTGGATAAATTTGGTCTGTCTCTTTTCCTATCTAGGTTGGTTCAACTCTTCTTAGGGGACTTTATAGCCCTTCATTCTCAGCAACTCACTATTTTGGTGTCAGATTTAGAATAGATGCCTGATCAACTTTATAGCATGACCTTGACCTCAGAATTCAAAAGACCTAGCAGCTTAGACCTCCCTGTTATCAGGGATTTATAGGAGTGTACCACCACACCATTAAGATTCTGATTTTCTGGAAGGTAGATGATGATGATGATGATGAAATATTTTCAACCCTATCAAGGAAACAAGATGGAGAAAGTCGAACCTTTTATACTCATTATTTTGCTCAGAATGTTGTGAATTATAGAAAACTGGACAATATGGAAAAAAGCAGAATTAAGGAACTAATTTAGGAATACCCAATCTCCATTCATAGGGATAATTAAAATTGGAAGCATTTATATCTCTGATTTTTCTTCTTTTTTTCAATTATATTATATTTTTCCAATTACATGTTATGTTTTTCAACCTTCATCCACATGCATATGTTCATTTTTAAGTTACATAATTTTCTTTCACCTTCCCTTCCCACTCCTCTCCCCCCAGTGGCAGTCAGATGAATATTGTACATACATATTTGTGTTGACATGTTTACAGATTGTCATTTTCAGTATGAAGAATTAAGATTAAGGGAAAAGAAAGAAAAACCAAGATAGGGAAGAAATCTATAAGAGAAAAAATTTTAAATTAATTTAAAAATTTTTTTTTGGCAAGGGGTTAAGTGACTTACCCAAGGTCACACAGCTAGGCAATTATTAAGTGTCTGAGGCTGGATTTGAACTCAAGCACTCCTGACTCCGGGACTAGTGCTCTATCCATTGTACCACCTAGCCACCCCCATAAGAGAAATTTTTAAAAAAAGTGAATGAAGTGTTCATTCAGATTCTGTAGGGTTTTTTTTTTTGGTTTTATTTTGTTTTGTTTTTCTTCCTCTGGATGAGGGTAGCATTTTTCATAGTTGATCTCCTAGGATTGTCCTAGCTCTCTGAACTGCTGAGAGATTCTGCTTTCATCGAGTTTGATCAACTCACAATGTTGCTATTAATTGTACAATGTTCTCTTGGTTCTGCTCCCTTTACTCAGCATCAGTTCCTGTAATTCATTCCATGTTTCTCTTGGTTTCTTTTAGAACAATAGTTATTTCATAACATTCATATGCCATAACTTGTTTAGCCATTCTCTAATTGATGGGCGTCCCCTCAATTTCTAATTCTATACCACTACACAAAGCACCGCTATGAATATTTTTAAACCTGATTTTTGGTAAACCCAGATGTGTATGTCATATACATACTAATTATTTTTGGAATAGCATAGAAATATGGCCTTTCTATCACTTCAAATTATGATAAAATTTCTTGAAGAAATGGATATTTAATATTGTTTTATTCTGGCAGTATGGATAATATTTTGGAGAGTACAGTAATTTATGTGGGACAGCACAGTTCTCTAGCACCTTCTTTGGCCAGAAATTCCTTCTAAGGTGCTGGAGGGGGGAGGCTGGGTGGCGTAGTAGATAAAGCACTGGTCTTGGAGTCAGGAGGACCTGGGTTCAAATCCGGTCTCAGACACTTAATAATTACCTAGCTGTGTGGCCTTGGGCAAGCCACTTAACCCCATTTGCCTTGCAAAAACCTAAAAAACCCCCCAAAACTAAGGTGCTGGAGGAATCATAAATGAGACTGAGATGGAAAAAAGGACCAAAACTGAAAAACAAAGAAAAATGTAAGCTAATGAAAGTAGGTTTCCTTCTCCCCTAATACTGCTAACCACTATGACAAAACTTCCCTTACATTTTGTCTAATCTGTTTACGTCAAATGTTTCTTTGTTTTGTTTGTTTTTGCCTAAAGACTATGGTTTTTCAGTTTACCAGGAACAATTGTATTTATTCTTTTTTTAATTACGATGTTTTAATATTTTATTGTTTCCAATGTATTTTTTTACATTTATTTTTTAAACTTTTGAATTACAAATTCTCTCACTCCTTTACCTCCCCTCTCATTGAGAAATCAAGCAATTTGATATAGGTTATAATGTGTAATCATGAAAAATGCATTTGCATATTAGTCATGTGAAAGAAAAAACAAAAAAAAGCCAAGAAAAATGAATTTAAAAAAAAAAGTATGCTTCAAACTGCATTCAGACTTTGATCAATTCTTTCTCTGGAGGTGAATAGTATTTTTCATCATAAACCCTTCAAAATGTCTTAGATCATTGTATTGCTGAGAATAGCTGGGTCATTTGCAATTGATCACACAGTATTCTGTTACTGGGTACAGTGTTTTCCTGGTTCTGCCATTTCACTTTCCATCAGTTTATATAAGTCTTTCCAGGTGTTTTTGAAAGCATCCTACTTGTCATTTCTCATAGCAGAATAGTGTTCATTACAATTATATTCTGCAAATTGTTTAGCCGCTCATCCCTTGATCAGTATTCCCTCCATTTTGAATTCTCTGACAGTACAAAAGATCTGTTCTAAATGTTTTTGTACAAATAGGCTCTTTTCCTTTCCTTTAAAAAATCCCTTATGGATAGAGACTTAGGAGTAGTATTTCTGGGTAAAGAGTATGCACAGTTTTATAACTGGGGCATAGTTCCAAATTGCTCTCCAGAATGGTTGAGTCAGTTCACAACTCCACCAATAATGTATTAATGTCCCAATTTTCTCACATTTCCTCCAGCATTTGTCATTTTCCCTTTTTGTCATCTAAGTCAATCTGATAGATGCCTTAGAATTGTTTAAATTCACATTTCTCTAATCAATAGTAATTTAGAATTTTTTTTTATATGACTATAGATATCTTTGATTCCTTTGCCAGAAAACTACCTAGTCATATCTTTTGGCTATTTCTCATTTGGGGAATAACTTGTATTCTTATAAATTTGACTCAGTTTTCCACATATTTGAAAAATGAGATCTTTATTAGAGAAATTTGTGTAAATGATCTCTAAATGATCTCTCTCAACTGGGAGGGGGCTCCCAGTTTTCTACTTTCCTTTCACTGAATTTGTTTTGCAAAACTTTTTAAATTTTATGTAATCAAAATTATTCCTTTCAGCTTCTGTAATACATTCTATCTCTTGTTTGGTTATAACTTCTTCCTTTATCCATATATTTGTCAGACAAATTATTACATGTTCCCTTAATTTGTTTATGGTATCAGATTTTATGTTTAAATCATGTTATTTACTTACCACTTCTGTTTTCTTTTTCTTTTTTTTCACCTCTGTTTTATGGGTTAATTCATCTCACCCACATTCAGTTATAATTTCTAACTGTAAATTTTCTTCTATCCAACCCCTCCCCCCATACTCCCCTAGTTTATTCTTCTCTGTCTTTCCTTTTATCCTATCCCTTTTCAAAAGTGTTTTGTTTCTTATCATTACTTCTACCTTATCTACCTTATCATTGCCAATCTACCTTTCCTTTTATTAGTTTTGCTTTCTCTTATTGTCCTCCCTTCCTACTTCCCTGTAATGTAAGGTAGATTTCTAAACTTAACTGAGTATGTTTATTTCCTTTTTTAACCAGTTATGATGAAAATAAGGGTCATGTATTGATTGCCACCCTCAGTCCCCCCAATGCTCCTCTTAAATGGATATTTGTGTCTGTTTTATGTTAGCCAATTTTCCCCATTCTACCTTTCCCTTCCCCTTCCCCCGGTGCATTCAAATTTCTCACCCTTTAATTTTTTTTTGGCTTTCTTCATATCATAGTCAAATTATACTCATAATAAAGTTCTTAGGATTTGCAAGTATTATCTTTCCATGTAGGAATATAGAGTTTTACCTTATTGAATCCCTTATGATTTCTCTTTTTTATTTACCTTTTTATGCTTCTCTTGAGTCATATTTGAAAGTCAAATTTTCTATTCAGCTCTGGTCTTTTCATTAGAAATTCATTAGAAAGATGTTAAGTTTTACTTCTGAAAGATCACACTTGGTTTTGCTGGGTCCTTGACTTGTTTGTAATCCTAGCCTCTTTGATCTTTGACATTGTAATTGTAATATCATATTTTAAGCCCCCCCAAATTCTGTCACAAAGAAACTGCTAAATCATGTGGTTTTTGGACAGTGGTTCCATAATATTTGAATAGTTTCTTTCTGACTACTTGAATTATTTTTTTTTTTTTGCTGACCTGGGAGAGCTGGACTTTGGAAATTTTGGGAGTTACTAGGAGTTTTCATTTTATATTCTCTTTTATGAAGTGACAGGAAAATTTTCCAATTTCTATTTTATCTTCTGTTTTGAGGCTATCAGGGCATTTTTACTTTATAGTTTCTTCAAATCTGAAGTCTAGGCTCTTTTTTTTTTGATCATGAGTTTCAGGTAAACTAATAATTTCTAAATGTTCTCTCTCAATCTATTTTCTAAGTCAGATGTTTTTTAAATGGGATATTTCATATTTTCTTCTATTTTTGATTTTGTTTGATTGTTTCTTGATTTCTCATAAGTTCATTTACTTCCATTTACTCATTTCTAATTTTTCAGAAATTGGTTTCTTCAGAGAGCTTTTGTACCACTTTTCCCATTTGGCTAATTCTACTTTGTAAGGTATTCTTTTTATCAGTAAATTTTTGTAACTCTTTTCCCAGTTATCCAATTCTGCTTTTTAAGGAATTCTCTTCAATGAATTTTTTGTACATATTTTTATACTTGGCCAACTCTTCTTTTTAAGGAATTCTTCTCTTTATTGAATTTTTGTACCCCTATTATCATTTGACTTTATTTTTTTAAGGTATTATTTTCTTCAGTATTTTTGTATTCTTAACCAAGCTGTTGATTCTTTTTTCATGATTTTCTTATATGACTAGCATTTCTTTCCTCAATTTTCCCTACACTACTCTTGTTTAAATAATTTTTTTTGAGCTCTTCAAAGAATACTTTTTTGGGGAAAGTACTGAGATCAATTCACATTTTTCCTCGAGGTTTTGTATGTAACTGTTTTGACATTGTTCTTCTGAAACTATGTTTTGATCTTTCCTGTCACTATAGTAAATTTCTATGGTCAAATTCTTTTGTTTTTGTTTTCTCATTTTTATGACTTATTTCTCAATTGTTAACTTTATGTTGAAGTTGGGTTCTACTCCTAGGGTGATAGAAGCACTCTTTCAGACTTCAAGTTTTTTTTTTATGCTTCTATTTTCAAAGCAGGGTCTGTAAGTTTTTAGTTCTTCCAAGGTGGTATGATCTAAGAAAAGGTGTGGTCACTGTTCTCTGGCCTGTGATCTGGTCTTTGTACAATCATAGACATACCTGGAACTGTGTCTAATTCCTAGTGCTTCTTCTCACCCTGGTGAGGTCTGAATTGTAATGTACTCTACTTTTACCTTAGTGAAAATGACTTTTCCTGTTAACTTTCCAAGTTCTTAGATTGGAAAATTATTTTACCTTTTGTTAGTTCTGCTACTTCAGGAATTAATATTAAGGTGCTATCTTAACATTGTTTTGAGGGGAATTTGGGAGAATTCAGGCACATCCTTCATTGTACACCATTCTCTTGGCTTTCTGCTCCATGGAAAATTAGTTATATTTAGATAGAATAACAAGCAAGATAAAAATTTTAAAGGTGTTGGTAGAAGAGCACCCTATTTCTCTGCTCTCAGTTCCGTATTTATATCTGACCTCTGTTGTGTTTCTCCAACTTGGAACTGGTGCCCTTAGAGTAATAAGAGAATTCCAAAGGAATTAGACCCAGAACTAGAAGGTTCTTGAGGGATTAGTTCAGTAATACTCCTCCATTTTATAGATGAGGAAATAGGATTTCATGTAGATTAAATGATTTATCCAAGATCATAAAGACAATGAATGGCAACAGATTTGAACTACTGGCCCTCTGATTGAAATTTAGGGCTTTTACCAATGTATCAGATTAGAACTACACAGATCTAAACAACTTTTTTAGGCTAAGGAAAATGGATAAATATAAGAGAGATCATCCCATTTACTTACCCAGTAAAATAATTATTTGACTGGTGGTAAGTCATAAGAAATTTAATTCTAAATTAAGTGTGTCATCTTTGTACAAGCAAAAATAAAATGCCATTAAGCAAAAATATCAGAAATTAATTAGATTATCTTTTGTCAAATGCAAAGCAGATGTCTCCTTAATGAGATTTTCAATGAAAAAAACAAAAAATTTCTCTAATGGTTCTAGAAGGTGTAGAATTACACCTGTTGATTATATAAGCTGAAATACCTCCAATAGATTGAGACTATTTAATATTTTTATCACTGACCTGGATAACGGCAGAGATTACCTTATTAGATTTGCCAAAAAAAAGGTTAGGGAAAATAACTAACATTCTGAATGACAGTCAGAACTTAGAAAAATTATTGAATCTTTTACTTGAATCTAGTAAAATGAAATTTAATAGGGACAAATAGAAAATCTAGTACAATATGAAGAAATAATGACCAAATAGCAATTGTCTAAAAATGACCTTGGATATTAATGACCTGCAAGCTCAGTATAATTCAACATATGCCTTAAGACAAGAAAGCTAACACATTCTTTTTCTGGGCTAAGAGGAACACAATGTCCAGACCTAGACAAGACAATAATTAAGATGTACTCTACTTCAGCCATACCTCATTTGATTTATTGTGTTTAGAAAGGACATTGAGGATTATAATGGGAGACAGAGCCAAGATGGCAGAGTTAAGGCAGATACTCTCCTGAACTCTCCTCCAAACCTTTAAATACCTTTCTTCCAAATACCTTTAAATAATGATCCCAACCAATTGTAGAATGGCAAAATCCACAAAAAAGACTGAGTGAAACAATTTTCCAGACCAAGACAACTTGGAAGATCAATGGGAAGGATCTGCTGCAACAGGGTGAGAGGAGTGCAGAGCAGTGAGTAGCCCAGAGTGAACTGATCCCCAGCCATCCAAGAGCAGGAAACTGGATAACTGGATCAGTGACAGCAGTTAGGGTTTCCAGACCTCTCATCTCAGGGATTGCCAAGGACAACTTGTAAAGTCAGCAGGAAAACTCTACCCCACTGGGGTAGATTGGAGTACAGTCCCACAGATCAGATCCCAGTACATCTGGAGTGGGTCCCATGAGTCACTGAATCAGCAATGACAACTACTTCTAGAACATTCAGCCAATGGATTGTAAAGGAGGTCAGAAGGAGATTACACAAAGGGTCTCTTTGCTATCACTGAAACTTTGCTATCACTCTGTTGCTTGCCTATACTCAGATCTGGGTTGCAGTCTGGGGTCCCAGTTGTAGGAAGAGGAATGGAAGTTTTAACAGAGCTCACTGCCTTAGCAGAGTAGGGATTCTCCTCACAGTTCCAGGGCAAAAAAAAAGACTAGCACAGACAAAGAGAGTAGTCATAATCTCTCATAAAAACTTGAAAGAGTTGAAAACTTGCAACTCCCTTGAAGTCTCTCTAAAAACAACTGAAAAAACCCTCAAAAGCTTGGGTCAGTGTGCACCCTGTAAGCAGAGCCCCACCTTAACAATGAGCTAATTTCAAGTCATAAGCAGGGAAAATTAGCAGGCAACAGAAGAAAGAAGATCTGACTATAGACATTTACTATGGCCATATGGAAGATCAAAATATACACTTAGAAGAAGATAACAAAGTCAAAGTTTCAAAGCCTCCAAGAAAAATATGAATTTGATTCAAGCTTAAAAGGATTTTGTAAATCAAGTAAGGGAGGAAGAGGAAAAATTTTGTAGAGAAATGAGAGTGATTTGGGAAAATCATGAAAACCAAGTCAGCAACTTGGCGAAGGAGATAACAAAAAATATGGAAGAAAATGGCATTGTAAAAACCAGACTGAACCAAATGGAAACAGAAGTCCAAAAAGCCAATAAGGAGAATGTCTTAAAAAAGAAGAATTAGTCAAATGGAAAAGTAGATACAGCAGGTCAATGAAGAAAAGAATTCCTTAATTCTTAACTCTCTGAATGACAGATTCACATTTCAGAAAAATTATTGGATCTTTGACTCAAATCTATTAAAATGAAATTTAATAGGGATAAATGGAAAATCTATTACAATATGAAGAATTCATGGCCAAAGGGAAGCTGATGACTTGGTAAGAAATCAAGAAACAATAAAACAAAACCAATGGAATGAAAAACTAGAAGAAGATGTGAAATATATCATTGAAAAAACAACTCACCTGGAAAACAGATGTAGGAAAGATCATTTAAAAATTATTGGATTATCTGAAATTCATGATAAAAAAGACCCTAGACAATATTTTTCAAGAAATTTTCAAGGATACAAAGGAAACACAATTGGACTCACACAGGACTTATCAGCCTCAACATTGAAGGAATGGAAGACCTGGAATACCATGTATTGGAGAGCATATGCATTACAAGCCAGAATGTACTACCCTGCAAAATTCATCATATACCATCAGAGAAAAATATGGTTGTTCAATAAAATAAAGGACTTCCAGAATTTCCTGACACAAAGACTAGAATTGAACAGAGAATTCAATCACCAAATACAGGGTTTAAGAGTTGCATAAAAAAGGTAAATGAAGGGGGCAGCTAGGTGGTGCAGTGGATAAAGCACCAGCCCTGGAGTCAGGAGTACCTGGGTTCAAATCCAGTCTCAGACACTTAATAATTACCTAGCTGCGTGGCCTTGGGCAAGCCACTTAACCCCATTTGCCTTGCAAAAATCAAAAAAAAAAGGTAAATGAAAAGGGGAAGGAAAAAACAAAAGAAAACAAAAGTTGGTAAAGACCATTAAATTGTGTCAACTCTAAAAGGGAAGATATAACACTTCTAATTCTTGAGAACTTTACTTCTCTTAGGATAATTAAAAGGTCCAATATAATTGAAGAAATTGGACTTAAAAAAATAAGTTTTCAAGGAAAACTATCCTGATATGCTAGAAGCAGAGGGTAAAATAGAAATGGAAAAAATCCACCTATCACTTTCCAAAAGAGATCCCAAGATGAAAACTGGCAGGAATATTGTAGCCAAATTTCAGAGTTCTCAAGTCAAGGAAAAAATATTGCAAGCAGCCAAAAAGAAACAATTCAAATGTTGTTGAGCCACAGTCAGGATAACAGATTTAGCAGCTTCTATATTAAGGAATCATAGGTCTTGGAATATGATATTCTGGAAGTCAAATTACTTGGATTATAGCCAGGAAACAACGGTCTAGCAAAATTGTACATGTTTTCAGGGGAAAAGATGGATATTCAATGAAATAGAGGACTTTCAGATTTTTCTGATGGAACAACCAGAGTTGAATAGAAAATTTGATATTAAAATATAAGACTTGAAAGATGCATTAAAAGGTAATTGGGAAAAACAAATAATAAGGGACTTAATGATATTGAATTGGTTATATTCCTGCATGGGATGATGATACTGTTAACTCAAATGAGCTTTCTCGTTTATTTGGACAGTTAGAAGAAAATATATATATATATATATATCTATATATATATATATATATGTATATATAAAATATGTGTGTGTGTGTGTGTGTGTGTGTGTGTGTGTATGTATATATATATATATATATATATATAAGGCCCAGGTGGTAGTTGAATTTAAAGGGATAATATATTAGAAAGATGGAGTTAATGGGTGAGAGAAGGATATTAGGGAAAAGGGAAAATGGGACATAGAATGGGGTAAGATTTTTTACATAAAAGAGGCAAGAAAAAGCTTTTGTAGTGGAGTGGGATAGGGAGGAGTTGAGAGGGTTGAGCCTTACTCTAATTGGAATTGGTTCAGAGGGCATAACATATACACTCAATTGGGTATAGAAATCTATCTTACCCTAGAAGTAAGTAGGAGAGGAAAGCAGGGGAGAAAGGCAAGGGGAGTAGATGATAGAAGGGAGGGAAGATTGTGGGAGGGGGTAGTCAAATGCAAAACACTTTTTTGGGGGGCATAGATGAAAGGAGAGAGAATAAATGTGGGTGCAGGAAATACAATAGAAGGAAATTCAGTTACCAATAACAACTTGGGGAAAATTATTGAAGCAAGTTTCTTTGATTAAAGACCTCATTTCTCAAACATAGAGAACTGAGTCAAATTTATAAAAAATAAGAGCCATTCCAATTAATGATCAAAAATATTAACAGTTTTCAGATAAGGTTATCAATTCTATCTATTTAGATCATTTTAAAAAATGTCCTAACTAACTATTGGCAGTAGAAATACAGTTGGAACAATTCTGAGGTACTATTACCTTAAACTTATTGGATTGACTAATAGGACAGAAAGAGAAAATGAGAATAATTAGAGGTGATGTGGGAAAAATGAGACATTAATTCACTGTTGGAGGAGATGCTGTACAATTCTGTAGAGCAATTTGGATTTATGCTCAAAGGCCTATAAAAACCTTATCTATCCTTTGACCTAGCAATGCCACTACCACGTCTATATTCCAGAAGAGGTGAAAAACAAAGGAAAAGGATGGATATAGATATAGATATGTAGACATGTAGATATGTATAGGGACAGTTATAGCAGTTCTTTTCTGGTGGCAAGGAACTGGAAATTGTGTGATGTCCATCAATTAGGGAATGATTGCACAAATTGAGGTATGTGATTAAGATGAAATGCTATAAAATGCTATAAGAAACAGCATACACTCAGTTAAAACTTACATGAGCAGATGCAATGTAGAGTGTACTATATACAAAGTAACAGCAGTGTTGTAGGATGATAAACTGTGAATGACTTATCTTTTCTTAACAATGCTGTGACCCAAGAAAACTCTGAAAGATGTGATATAGAATACTATCCATCTCAAAGACAGACTTATGGTGTCTGAAAACCAACTGAAGCATGCTTTATTTAAACTTAATTTTTCTTGAGGTTTATCTTTTTTTTTGGTGGGGGGGAGATTATGTTTACTTTTATAACATGACTATTGTAATGTCTTTTATGACTACAGATTTTTAATCTATATCAAATAATTTGCTTTCTCAATGAGGAGGAGTGGGATGGGAGGAACGGAGAGAATTCGGAACTCAAGATTTTAAAAGTGATTGTTGAAACTAATTTTTGTATGTAACCAGGGAAAAATAAAATAATTCAAAAAAATAAAGGACATTGAAAAGTTAAGAGTCTAGACGAGAATGACCAGGAGGGTCAAGGGGCCTCATGTTCATATATCATGAAAATCGATCAAAGGAACTGGGCATAATCAGCCCAGGGAAAAGACTTAAGAAGGACATGATAGTTACTTTAAAGAACTGTCTTGTGCAAGAGGAATTTCCCTTATTTTTCTTGGTCCCAGAGAGCAGAGGTGATGAGTAGAAGAAAAATTTAGCTTTAATGTAGGGGAAACATACTAACATTTAGAGTCACCCTTAAATGGACAGTACATGTCCTTTATTCAAATAAACTAAAATACACATATCTTTGACCTAGAAGTTACTCTATTAGATTCATATTCCAAGGAAGCCATTGATAAGAAAGTTTGTATATATACAGCAGATTATGGAAACACTATTTGAAATAACAAAGAATTGGAAACAATATAGGAGAAAGACTGGGAATGCTTAAACTAATGGTGGTTCATTAATATTATAGAATATTGCTGTGCTATAAAAAAGGACAGACACAATGAATACAAAAAAGTATGGAAAGATTTATGTGAATTGATGCAGAGCAAATTAAACAGAGCAAAAAACCCCCCAAATACACCATAATTACAATATAAATTAAAATAAAAACCACAAAACAATTGAAACTCAGTTTTTCAGGATAACAAAGAATAAGTATAGTTCCAAAGAAGAAATATGAGAAGACACCCACTTTACACCCTTAAAGAAATCCACAGATATGACATATTACACATTTTAAAGATGTTTTTAACCCAATATATTGATCAATTTTGTTGATTTCTTTAAAGTATTTGTTATATGAGATGGCTTTTTGGGAGGGGAAGGGTTACTGGGGAAATTTTTACTGATTTATAAAGACAAAATTGTGATAAAAATTTTGACAAATAGCATGAGGCCAAGGATAACTTTCAATTGTGTTTTTTTACAATCCACCAGTTGCATTAGGATGAATATTTAGTAAGATTTATATTAATGATGTATAGAAATAAATAAAAGATTCTGCTTTTGGATGGCCCTATCCTAAAGGTTAATATGATGAATTTGTTAGTATTCCTAGATGGAATTACCCAGTAAATCCTCATTTCCAACTAGTGAAATAGTAGATAAAATCCTTTTCTTTTTTGAGTGGCAACTGTACCAATAATAGCATAAGAATTTTCTAACTGGGTGAATGGAATAAGGGGTACTGAAAGAAGGTGTCATACCCAAGAAAATGAGCCTGAGAACCTTAAAAGGAAACTCCTTAAGAATGTCCCAGTTCATAGTTTTGACAGAATTTCTCCATTGATTGTTTGACCAAACATATTGCAGATAGCACTTTTGAATATTGTGTGTGCTTATAAACTTGCAAGTTCATGTTTTGAATATTGCAAAAGTATTTGCATAATTGCTTGATAAAATATGCAAAAAAGATACTGAAGGAATTTGTGAATATAGAAGATAGTAGGCCCATCTTTGTCTTCAAAAGAAATATTTACATTTTAGATCAGCTTGCAGAGCACCCAGCAGGGGTGATGTTGAATAGTGCTTGTTTTCTTAGACATTCAGTCAGAGAAATGTCAGTGGGATTTTATTTAAAGAAGGGGAAAAGGTCAGGAAAAATATAAATCTTGTAAATTTGTTTGCCTTTAATTAAGTTTCAAGTGTAAAAATCTTATGCAAATGCCTCATGCTTAGTTTCCTTTGCAGGTTAAGGAACAGGTATGGTATCAAACTGCCTCTGAATCAGTTCTTTTTCTAATTCTTAAAATTCTTAGAATAGTAAAGTCAGCAGGAATTCCTCAAATAATGAAAGAAAGAAACCTTCACCAGATTTCCTGTATTCACTTTTCTACCTAAGGCCAAGGAGAAGGTTGAATCTGGGAACATTAAAAATATGAATTTTATTTGATAAGCTCCATCTCCAGATTCAGGTGGTTAAGAATCATGGTGGTTAAGAATCAAGGTGGTTAAGAATCGTGGCAAAAAATATTCTGGGAATAATTCACTTCTGGTTATTTATAAATCATGGTAGAAATATATGAAAGATCATAGCAGTGTTTAATAAGAAAGAAACAGCTAGAAGAGGTAACTGATAAAATGAAAAGCTTTAGTTTCTCCCTATTGATGTTTCTCACTTTTACAAAACCAGATCTCTTTAATGGTACACTTTCTATAGGCTCTCTTGATGATTTCATGAAATACTAGGGATTAAATTATAATATTTCTACAGATTGTTGCTGTTCAGTTGCTTTCAGTCACAGCTGACTCTTTGTGACCCCATTAGTAGTTTTCTGGGCAATGGTACTGGAGTAGTTTGGCATTTCCTTTTCCACTCATTTTACAAATGAGGAAACTGAGACAAACATGGTTAAGTTACTTCTCCAGAGTCACACTGCTAGTAAAAGTCTAAGGCTGGATGTGAACTTGTTTTCCTGATATCAAGGCCAGCACTCTATCCACTGAGCCACCTAGCCCTCATCTCTCTCCTTTGCCTGTCAGAATGCTAGATGTTTCATTATAATTTCAAATGTGCCATGTCTAAAATAGAACTCATTATACTGAATCCCTCCAATCTATGGTTCCTTAAAACTTCCCAATTATTTTTTTATTCACCCAAGATTTGAGCAGGGAGTTGTTTTCATCTCCCCACTCTACCTCACCTCTCTTAACTCTAGCTTCTTCCCAATGTTAAGTATTCTTTATTTGTCTTTTATTTAGCTTTTTTTGTACATAGCACATGTACATGTGCATCCCTTATTAGATTATTAGATTAGATCCTCAAGGGCAGGGACTGTTTTTGCTTCCTTTGTATTCCAAATGCTTAGCACTGTGCTTGATACATAGTACTTTAAAAAAAATGAATATTGATGGACACCCCACATTACAAGCAATTGTTAGTTAAGATTTGTTGATTTGATCTTTCTAACATCTCTTGAATCTCTTTACTTAACATATACTTTACCTTATCACAGTGTTAGACCTTGTTAATTGTTCTCCCTCCTTCTAGTGTCCACCTATCCTCTACTAACATCCATACTCCACACATTTCTGAAATTTATATTTATTATCATTTCTATATTCAGAAATCTCCAGTGACTGCCCATTACTTAATGAATTTTTTTATTTTTTATATATTTTTGAACTTAATGAATTTGGACATTTTCATAAGACCATTGTTAGCTTGCATTTCTTCATTCTGAATTTGCCTGTTCATATTCCATGATCATTTATCTTAAATACTTACATTAATTCCCTATATGGTTTTACTATCAGAGCTTTGTGAGAGAAATTTAACTTTACTTCAAAGATTTTTCCCCAAATTCTTATTTTCATTGTAACTTCATTGATTTTATTTGTACAGATATTTTTCCAATTTTATGGTCAAAATTGTCCATTTAATATGATCATTTCTATCTCTCATTTGATCAAAACTTTGCTCATAATCAAGAGTTGTGTGAAAAGCATCTCATTTTTACCCTTATTCTTTGTTTACAATATGACTTATGGTCATGCATCTACTTGGAAATTATTGATTTACTTTACTTGCTCAGAAGTTTTAAAACCCATTTCTAAAAATAATGGACAGGGGCGGCTAGGTGGCACAGTGGATAAAGCACTGGCCCTGGAGTCAGGAGTACCTGGGTTCAAATCTGGTCTCAGACACTTAATAATTATCTAGCTGTGTGGCCTTGGGCAAGCCACTTATCCCCATTTGCCTTGCAAAAGCCTAAAAAAAAACCCCAGACAATAAAAATAATGGATAGCAGGATAACAGTGGCTTCCTTTGGTGTGTTCCTATTCAGAGATCCTACAAGATTTTAAAAAATGTTTTATTTTTTCCCAATTGAATGGAAAAAATTTTGACAGATTTTTTTTAAAATTTTGAGTTTCAAATTGTTTCCCTCCCTCCTCTTTCACTCTCATTGAGATGATAAGCAATTAAATATAGGTTACACATGTATAGTCATGCAAAAATACATATCCATATTTGTCATGTTATGAAAGAAAGCATAGACCAAAAAATAAAATTTTAAAAAGCAAAAAAAAGTATGATTTGATTTGCATTCAGATGCCATCATATCCTTTTATGGATGTGGATAGCATTTTTCATCAAAAATCCTTCAGAATTGTTTTGGATTATCATACTGCTGAGAATAACTTTGTTATTCACAGTTGATTATCATATGGTATTACTGTACTATGTATAATGTTTTTCTGGTTCTGCTTATTTCAGGTTGAATCAGTTCATGTAAATCTTCCTAAGTTTTTTTCCCTGAAATCATCCCACTCATCATATCACAACTTGTCTAGCCATTCACCAATTTATGGGCAACCTTTTGATTTTTAATTCTTTGCCCTGCCCCACCCCCACATACTCACAAAAGCATTATTATTATTTTTGTTCAAATAGGTTCTTATCCCTAAAACTCCTTCTTTTATCCTTTGGGGATAGAGATCCAGTAGTGGTATTGTTAGATCAAAGGCTATGAACAGTTTTATATCCCTTCAGGCACAGCTTTAAACTGCTTTCCAGAATGGTTGAATCAGTTCAATAATCATACCAACAATGTATTAGTGCCTCAGTTTTCACACATCTCCTCCAACATTTATTGTTTTCCTTTTCTGTCATAATAGCCAATTGATAGATGTGAGATCGAATGTCTCCAATCAAATAGTGATTCAAAGCATTTATTTCTTTATCTGAAAACTTTTGACCATTTCTCAATTGGGGAAATGATTTGTATTCTTATAAATTTGTCTTAGTTCTCTAAATATTTGAAAAATGAGGCCTTTATTGCAGACACTTGCTGGAAATTTTTTCTCTCGACTTTCTGCTTTCCTTCTATAGCCTGTATTCATTTTATATCTTGTAATGCTTTCTCTCTTTCTCTCTTGTTTGATTATACATTCTTCCCTTATCCATAGATCTGTCAAGTATTCCATGCTCCCTAATTTGTTTATATCTAAAGCATATTTTGACTTTATCTTAGTTTTATAGTGTGAGATATTGGTCTATATTTTGTTTTTGCCATACTGTTTTCCTGTTTTCCCAGCAGTTATTGTCAAATTCTTATCTCAAAAGCTTGGATTTTTGGGTTTATCAAACACTAGATTATTATGTTCATTTACTACTATGAATGTTATACTTAATATATTTCACTGATCCACCACTCTATTATTTTTTTTGAAAGGCAAATGGGGTTAAGTAGCTTGCCTAAGGCCACACAGCTAGGTAATTATTAGGTGTCTGAGACTGGATTTTGAACTCAGGTATTCCTGACTCCAGGGCTGGTGCTCTATCCATTGCGCCACCTAGCTGCACCCACTCTATTTCTTTTTGATGACTACCAGTTTGAAATCTGATATGGCTGGGCCACCTTCCTTTACAATTTTTTCATTAATACCTTTGCTCTTCTGGACCTTTTGTTCATCTGATGGATTTTGTCATTTTTTTCTAGCTCTATTTAATTGGTATGTTACTGAATAAATAAATTAATTTTGGTAAAGTTATCATTTTTGTTATATACCCATAAACAATTGCCATTTTTCCAGTTTTTCAAATTTGACTTTATTTGTGTGAAAAGTACTTTGTTAATTGTGTCCATATAGTTTCTGGGTTTGTCTTGGTACATAATCTCCCAAGTATTTTATATTGTCTATAGTTATTTTCAATAGAATTTCTTTATCTTTTGCTGCTGGATTTTGTTTGTATTATATAGAAATACTGATGATTTCTGTGAATTTATTTTATATCTTTCAATTTTGCTAAAATTCTTATAATTTCAATTAGTTTTTTGGTTGATTTTTCTGGAATTCTCTAAGTATACTGTCAAATCATCTATAAAGAGCAATAATCTTATTTCCTTATTGCCTACCCTAGTTCCTTGAATTTGTTTTTCTTCTCTTATTGCTATAGCTAGCATGCCTATTATGGTATTGAATAGGAGTAATGATAATGGGCATCCTTGCTTCACCCCAAACTTATTTCGAAGGCTTCTAACTTACATATCCATTATAGATAATGCTTTCTGATAATTTTAGATAGACAATACTTATCATTTTAAGGAAAGCTTCATTTATTCCTAGGCTTTCTAATGTCTTTTGAATGGTTGGATCTTTGGGTTTATTAAACACTAGATTACTATGTTCATTTACTACTATGTAATGTGTACTTAATGTATTCCACTGATCCACTACTCTGTTTCTTAGTATTTTGTCAAAAGCTTTTTGTGCATCTATTGCACTAATCATATGATTTTTGTTGCTTTTGTTATTGATATAGCCAATTATACTAATAGTTTTCCTAATATTTAACCTGTTCTACATTCCTGGTATAAGTCTTACCTGGGCATAATGCCTAATTCTTGTGATATATTACTGTAATGTCCTTGCTAGTATTTTATTTAAATTTTTTTGCATCAGTATTCATTAGGGAAGTTGGTCTATAGTTTTCTTTTTCTTTTTGACTCTTGCTGATTTAAATATTAGTGCCACATTTGTGCCTTAAAATGAATTTGGTAGAAATTCTTCTTTGCCTGACTTTTCAAATAGTTTATATGGCATTGGAATCAATTTTTCTTTAAATATTTGGTAGAATTCACTTGTGTATACATTTGGACCTGGGAATGGGATCCTATAAGCTTTAAGTTATGTTTATATTGTAAAGAAAAACTTTACAAAACTGACAAACTCTGATTAATGGAATGATCAAACCATGAATTCAAAGGACCTATAAAGAAGTATTTTGCCAACTTCCTGATGAAGAAATGATGGATTCAAGATATAGAATTAGACATTTTTGAAAATGGTCAAAGTTTGACTTTGTCTTTCTTCACTGCTTATTTGTTATTTTTAAAAAAATATTTTAATAGGAGGGAGAGAAAATAAATATTCAATAATTAAAAAATAAAAACCAGATAACTTTAGGAGTATTTACTAGACCTCATGTTGGCTTCTGCTTCCACATATGGAACCCTTAACTAAGCTCCTGCAGGTTTATCTTCTTACTTAATGTTTGTTTGGATGGAGGAACTTCCTGGTGTTTTTCTTTGCTTTTCTTGATCATTATTCAATCTGGTACCCTCTTAGATCCTAGCTGATATTTTAATGAGAGATCTGGTCATCTTCCAGTTTTTCAAATCTGACTTTATCTGTGTGAAAAGTGCTTTGTTGATTGTGTTAATAATGACATTTAGTTTTTAATAGTCTCTTCCTCTTGTCTTTATGTATTTATTTTTATTTATCTGTTCACATGCAGCACCATCCTAATAGAATGCAAACTTCTTGAGGGCAGGAATGTTTTTTTTTATTTCCATCACCTACCACAGTGCCTTAAAACTTAATAAGTACTCAATAAAAATTTTTTAAATTGAATTGAGACATTACTATTTTGTAAAATGAATATAACAATTCTTGGTATTTTGGGCATAATATACTATCAAATTAGAGATGGCATAAATTACTACCAAAGTAGAGAGAATTGATCTGTGAGAAATAAAGCATCGGCAGAGGATTTAGAAAACTATTTTATGGCACGTTTGAACAAAAAAACTGACTCCAAACTAAGCGAATCCTGAAAAGCAATCATCTTATTTATTTTTCAAGGGTAAAATCCAATATCTGAAGAGTGCTCTAAACTCCACTGAGAAAGTAGCCTGTTTGATTAAAAATGAAATATGTCTACTTATTATTGCTATTGTCATAAGTCACAGGGCTAGCATACCATGTGTATTTTACATTACTGAATCAGAATAAAAGCCATGAAATTGTTTTTTAATGTCAATCTTGTTCATATTGATGTTGAATTGGTAACTTTGGAACTTTTACTGTCTTTTACTGAATAGTTCACAAAGTCCTTTAAAAAAACCTACTCAGTGGGCAAATTATGTGACTTTTTGCTTTGTGAATGAAGCCACATGTCTCTGATTTCTTTTGGCTTCTTTGTTCTTGCCATATTTGGTATCTGCTATTTTGTGTTTTAACTGAAGCAGCTAGTTTGTTTGTATGTTTGTTTGTTTCTTTCTTTTGAAAATATGATCATAGTGCGACCTTAGGAAACAGAAATTTCTATCTATAAAAAGGCCCTCCAGAGCTTTAATATTTCATATTTATTTTGATTAAAAGTCCTGCTTGGAATAGCAAAGGTGATCAGAAATCTATTGTTAATATTGTGATTCTAAAGTCATATGTTCCCATGATACTTTAGTGCTTATGATGATTTATGCTTTATGAATCAGATCTGGTTTATGCCTATACAAGAATCACATTTTATCTTTCCTTCTAAGTATTCCAAGCTTCTGAAAATTCTCTCCTTATAACTTTTAGTGATAGTTGAAATATAAAAATGTAAAAATGTAAAATGTGGTTTGAACATTGACTCCTATCTAGACTGACTCCTATCTAGAAATAATTTAATTTTCTTTTGCATTGATAATTCATTGTTCTTTCTTTTTTCTTTTTCTTTTTTCATTTTTTAGGTCCCACTTCACTCTACCCAGATTCTTCAGTTCTAGATCTAAGGATAGCTGTTTTACTGAAAAGACTCCTTTGTTGAAAACTTCCTCAGGAGAAACTGGGTAAGGATTTTCTTAGCATAATTAAGACATTCTTGAGCATGACTGTGTACAAGTTCTCACCTGAATTTATTTACTGTTTACTAAGCACTTACTGTGATCTAAGTCCCAATGAGCTAAGCAGTGATGGAGACAGTGGGAATAAAAATGAGTGTCCTTGATCTCAATGAGCAAACATTCTACTATGAGGATATAACATTTACATACAAAAAAGGTATAAACAAAGTATTTTTGAGAAGCAACAATGACTCTCACATAGTAGGCACTTATTGCATCTTGACTGAAAAGTCAATATTAAGAATAAGCCTTGCAGTCAGGAAGTGGAAACAGAGTGGAAATCATGTTTCTGATACCTACAGTGTGACCTGAACAAGTCATTAAACTTCTACATTTCCCCAGGTGACAAAATTTATTGCTTCATCAAGGACCTGAAGAGGGGGGGAATTGATCTACATCAGGAGTAACAGTTTCCTGACCAGACATTCTTCAAGTTGATGAAATCACAGATCCAGTCCCCAAAGACAACAAATAATTTTCAAAAGGAAGAGACCACTAGAAAGACCACTAAAATTAAGAGTCCTAAGACTTGGATTCCAATCTGTTATGACTTTGGACACATCACTTAGCCTTCTTTATCTCTTTATCTTTTTATCTCTTAAAATAAAGTTTCTTACCTCTTCACTAAAGGGGATGAACAGAAAGGTCTTGCTAAATCTAACTCTATAATCTTGTCAGGTTGCCTAGACTAGGAGTCAGGAAGACCAGGTCAAATCCAGCTTCTGATATTTACTAGCTAGGAGACCCTAGGTAAGACACTTAACTCAACCTTAGTTTCCTCACCTGTAAAATGATTATAATAATAGCAACTACCTTACCCTCAGGATTATTGAAGATCAAATGAGATAATAAAGTGCTTAGTATATTCCTTACCACCTTACCCAGTGGTAAGTCCTATTTAAAATGTAGTTATTATTATTATTATTATTGTTATTTCATTCATGAATTCACTTTCTAATTCCCTCTGAAACATGCATTAGAGCAAGAGTTTTTCCTGAGGTCCCATAGACTTCCCAAAGGGTAAAAGATTTCAGGGGCCTTACATTTAACTTAAATTTTTAACTCCTTTCAATTATTTGAAAAATGATTTTTTTCAAGTCTATATGTTGCATCAGATTGTCAGGAGACCCATGACACCAGAAAAGTTAAACAAACAAACAAACAAACCCCAAACACCCTTCCTTAGAATCCAAACCTTCTTAGGGTTTATTCACAGATTGAAATTCAAGATTTCTATGCAACTTAAATCTTTTGCAGCCTGTTTCTTCCTCACTTATGAGTGGTTTCCTTCTACCAGTCAAAAAAGAAACATTTGCTTTGCTTAGTGAGTTAGTTGAACAGTCTTGCCATTCCTTCTGGCTTCATTTTACCTAGTTTTTCATGGTGTTCAGTCCATGTATAGAAAAAGAGAAAAGAATTACATTATTTCTATTTTTAATCCATTACTTGTATTTCCTCTCCAATTCCTTGGTAACTTAATAATTTAGAAAAGTCACATAGATCCTACTGTTAAGGAGACCAGAGATCAAATTCAGGCTTAGATACTTCCTAGTTCTGTGACCTTGGGCAAGTTATTTAACTTCTTTCAGCCTCAGATTCCTTAATTGTAAATGTGGCTAATAACTCCTACCTTGAGAGGCTGTTGTGAAGGCCAAGTGATGTAATATTTATAAAACACTTAGTTAACTCTATTCCTTGTTTATTCTCTTCATCCTTTCCTCTTCATCTCTGCCAACATTATGATTACATTGAATATTTTTCTCAGAAAGTTTTTCTATTTGACTTCCTCTCATTCTTTTTTTACTTTTAGAAACAATGATGGTTCCTCTCCCTCCAACCCTTAGAATCAATTCCTTTTAAATAGTATTTTAGTTTATTTATTACATTCTCATTTCAGTACCACAGCTATAACTCACAGGACTCCATACCAGCTGCTTTGAAGGAGCTAGAATTTATAAAACTGAACTAACCATAACATAACTTTAAAATTAAAAATAATATTAAAAATTTAGATAAAGTATATAACAAAATTGTCAAATATCTGTTAAATTGATTCATCCTAAGTTTGTAGAAATTAGATATTTTTCTTCAGTTCTGAATTGGAATCAGATATATCTATCCAAGAAGTTAGTTATATAGTACTTTGCATAAAGAACTGTTGTTTAAGTGTTCATTGATTTGAATTGATATGGAATTCATTATATAATAATCAAAGAAAATCAAGTAATTGTTGAGGTTAAACGATTATGTACCATTGTAAGAACAAACAAATTATTATGGACAGATCTGGGAAATAACTCTTTTCCTGAAAGATTGGCACAATCTTTCATTTTGAAAAGTGGATTTTTTTTTATTTCTTATGTCATAATTGTGCTGCTCTTTTCCTCCATTTTTAAATCATGAAGTATTTTCAGGTGGCATGTTTATAAAAAAAATGATAATGCCTTTCACTCATTGCTAAGTTTGACTATGGTTATACTCAGTGTTTTGTGGGATAGATATCAGACCTTGGAAAGTCTAACAGGGGATAACTTAAATGCTTTGAACAAAGTCAGCTATTTCTCCTACACTTGGTCCTCAGAAGGAGTTTGGTTGCTATGATGGTACAGAAAGTCTTAACCTGTGGTCTAAAAAGACCAAAGGCTTTTATGATTAGATTTCAACTGTGTGGCCTTGGGCAAGCCACTTAACCCCATTTGCCTTGAAAAAAATCTAAAAAAAATGATTAGATTTCAAGGGATTTATTTGCACTAACCTCTACCTGCAATTTAGCATTTTTTCAACTATTTCCTAAAGCTTTCTTCCTCTTTGGAGGTGTCTAAGCTTCATCAGACTGCCAAAGGGAACTTTAGTACAAAAATTGACTCTTGTTTATCATAGGAACTTGTTCCTTTCCTCAGGTCACCACTGTTAAAGCTGTGGAAGCTTTGCTACCATTGCTAAACACTATAAATTACTTTGGAGAGTACTATTTCTGTATCCACTCTTTAAAATTTTTTTAAATTTATATTTCTTTTTACTCCATTACATGCAAAAGCAAGTTTCATCATTTACTTCCAAAATTTTGAGTTTCAAATTCTCTCCCTTCCTTCCACCCCATTCCTCACATTGAGAAAGCAAGTTGCTTGGTGTAGGTTAAAAAAATGTGAAGCCATGAAACACATTACTACAGTAATCATACTGAAAGGGTAAACATACCCCCCCCCAACTAGAATGAGAAATCTCAAGAAAATAAAGTGAGAAAAAAGTATGCTTCTAAATTTTGACACCATCAACTCTTTCTTTGGGATGGATACTATTCTTTATCATAAGTCCATCTAGAGAAATTGCTCCAATTTTTTCCCCCACAATTACTATTGCTAACTCTATTATCCTAAATCCTATTCCCCCAGTCCCATTTATTCTATGCTTTCTCTCCTTTCACCCTGTTCTGCCTCAAAAGTGTGTTGTATTTGATATTATATCTAATGGAAATAAACTCAGAGCATTTCCAATAAATTCAGGGGTGAAACAAGGAGGCCCATTATTACCATTACTATTCACTATAGTATTAGAAATGCTAGGGGCAGCTAGGTAGTGTAGTGGATAAAGCACTGGCCCTGAAGTCAGGAGTACCTGGGTTCAAATCCGGTCTCAGACACTTAATAATTACCTAGCTGTGTGGCCTTGGGCAAGCCACTTAACCCCATTTGCCTTGCAAAAACCTAAAAAAAATGCTAGCAGCAGCAATAAGAGAAGAAAAAGAAATTGAAGGAATCAGAATTGGCAGAGAGGGAGCAAAACTTTCACTCTTTCAGATGATATGATGGTATACCTAGAGAACCTAAGAAAATCATCTAAAAAATTCCTTGAAACAATTAACAAATTTAGCAAAGTAGCAGGATATAAAATAAACCGACATAAATCATCAGCATTTCTATAAATGAAAAACAAAGCCCAAGAACAAGAGATAAAAAGAGAAATTCCATTTAATTAAACATCAAATACTTGGGAATCTTTCTTCCAAGACAAATCCAGAAATTGTATGAAAACAATTATAAAGCACTTTTCATTCAAATAAAGTCAGATCTAAATAATTGGAAAAATGTCAAATGCTCATGGTTAGAATGAGGTAATATAATAAAAATTACAATTCTACCCAAATTAAATTATTTACTCATACCAATCAAAGTACCAAATAACTACTTAACTGAGATAGAAAAAATAGTAACAAAATTCATCTGAAGCAATAAAAGGGCAAGAATAACAAGGGAACTGATGAAAAAAAATTAAGGGAGGTGGCCTAGCTCTCTCTACCAGATCTAAAACTATACTATAAAGCAGCTGTCATCAAAACTGTCTGGTACTGGTTAGGAAGTAGAGTAATGGATCAGTGGATTAGGATAGGTTCAAAATAAACTGCAGTAAATGACTACAGCAATCTACTATTTGACAACTCCAAAGACATCAGCATCTGGGTTAAGAATTCACTATTTGACAAAAATTGTTGGGAAAACTGGAAAATAGCATGGCAAAAATTAGGCGTAGATCCACATCTCACACCCTATACCAAAATAAGGTCAAAATACATACAGGATTTAGACAGAAATAGTGATACTATAGACAAATTAATAGACCAAAAATTACTTTATCTATCTGATTTATGGAAAAGAGATAAATTTATGACCAAACAAGAATTGGAGCAAACTGCAAAATGCATACCTTCAGGTATTCAAAGGAAATGGAAGCTATCTTTATTTTTTTCAAGGGATTGTCATTTTTAAAGACTGTTATCTTTAAGGATAGTTTGCTCATGTTGATTCCAGAGGAAAGAACCAGAAACAAGGGGTGAAAATTTTAAAAAGAAAAATTTGGATTTGATTTAAGGGGAAAAAATCCCACATTTAGAGTGATTTAAAAAAAAATTGTACTGTATTATCAAAAGGCTTATTTTGTTCTGTGAGCTGAAAATAAAATACATTGAAAAAATAAAAATGGAATATGTTTAGTTTAGAAGGCAGTGGGTTAAATGGGAGTTTTCAAGATAATAATAGTTGACTTGTCAGACATACTAAGGGATAAATGATTTTTTCAAGCATGGATTGGATTATGGAGTTTTGGAGGTCCCTTCCAATATCAAAAGTTCATGATTACATATAATATAGTATAAGGGTTTCATGAGAAATTCTGAAAGAGTTAATTTATTCTCCTCATTATTTGTGGGGGGAAACAATGCATCAGTTCAAATTTTGGTTATATTTATATCTATTCAGCAGCTGGTAAAATGTGGTATTTATTCCTTTCACACCTGAATATTTCCTAGAAGAACCACTTAATTGTTAGAGAAGATTAATGATTATTTTTAAAGTCTGTGTTATGTTTGTGTCATTTGTTACCTTGTTACATGTTGGTTTTATACAACATAATTTGCATCCATGGGCTTCTTCCTGTGAAAGAGTCTGAGTTTTTTTTTTTTTTTTTCCTGTGAAATGGTATTAATGCAAGAGGTATACAGCTGGAAAAAATCAAAATACCCCCATTTAACTGGCTCATTAGATGTGTTTAGCTCATATGTAATTGCTCGTTCTTACAGATTTTTGTTGGTGCACTGTAAATATTTTGGTCCCAGTAGTATTTCTATCACCAAAATGAAAAATCTGTTTTCTGGTGCATCCTGGTTTATAATCAAAGTGTATCTGCCGCAAGGGAGTTGTGCTGAAGGACTGAATATCCACTGAAAGTTGTTATTATTTAGAAATTCTGGGCTTTGTAGGTTTATTTTGCAACCTGATACTTTGAAAGAGCTATTAATTTTCCCAATTAGTTTCTTTGCTGATTCCATAGGATTTTCTAAGTAAACAATTATGCGACCAGCAAACAGTTTTTGGATTGTTTTCATTAAAAATGACAAGGAAATAGAAGCATCAATATGTAATTCTGATGGTAAGAAACATGGTACAGTGTGAAGAGCATGCGTTTTAGTGTCAGTAGACCCAGTTTAAAATCCTGGTTTTGTTGCTTATTACTTATGTGATCTTGGGTAAAGCTCCCTAGGCCTCACTTTTCTCATTTGTAAAATGAAGATATGGAACTTGATGACTTCTAAGGTCTAGAGGCAGTTAAATGAGTCTGGAGTCTGGAAGACCTGAGTTCAGAATCAGACTTGCTAGATGTGTGACCCTAATTGCCTCAGTTTTCTCAACTGTTAAATGGTGATAATATTATATACTTTATGAGGATGAAATAAGATACTAATTATAAAAGCTCTTAGAATGGTGCTGTTATTTAGTGGGTTCTTTATAAGTGTTTATTTTTTTTCTGTCTCTCATCTTTCCTCTCCCTTCCCTTCTATGGGCCCTTCATAATTTAAATTTAAGATAGTATTTAAACCTCTATAACTCATTCTAGTGAGTCTTGGTTATATTTCACTGCCTAGCTAGTCAAGCATTCTTAATTACATGTTACTTATCCCTCAGGTCTGTGTATAAAAGGGGTTGAAAAGCCACAAATTAAATTATACCTTTTTCAATTGCATAAAATAACCCAAAAGACCTTCACAGAGGAAAAAGACAGCCATTTATATGAAATTTTATTATATCAATTTATATTAAGGCTATTGTAGCAGGCCTCTATTGAGCCTTGATTTATATTTGAATTTTAAAAAGCAATACTGTTTTTATATTGAATAGGAGCTCAGTGGTACTGGACTGATTCTCATTGTCAATACCTACCAGCAGGACAAACAGTCCTCTTTTATGGTCAGCTCTAGTTTATACCTGATTAACGGGAGATGGATGGATAGACTAAATAACCCCAGTAGGTGTCTTCCAAGCAAAATTCTATTGTCAGGGAGCTTGAAATTATTGAAAAAGTGATAGGTGTTGAATCAGAGGACTTGCATTCAAATCTTGGTGCTACTGCCTCTATGATTCCTTGCAAGTCATTTAAGCTCTCTAGTTTTCAATTTCTCATCTGTAAAATGAGGATTTTGGATTAGATGGTCTCTGAAGTCTCTTCTAGATTGCAATTTAGAATCTTCTTACACCAGAAGTTTTCATTTTATATGACTAATGGGGTCATTAGATTGTTTGCAATTCTCTGCATTAACATGACTGAAATACATGAACATTTATCTAAATCTTTACTGAAAGAAAAAGATAGATTTTATTTTAATTTATTTAAAAAATGTTTTCTAGGTTACAATGCATGGCTATTCATCATTCTATTTCCCTCCTGGATGATGAATCTTGGGATAGTAACTCTGTTGAATGGGAGCAAAGATGTCCATTAGGAAATGAAATTGTCAGCTTCTCTACATCTGCTTCCTCAGAGAAAGGTGAATTTCTGGACAGTTTTCATGTCAAATTCAATCTGTCAAAACTGAGGTAAGAATACTTCTTGGATACTCAATATTACCATTAGAAATGCATTCTAGATAAGTAGACAGAAAAATCATTTATTCAGCATGTTAGCACTGTGTTGTTATTTCTCCTTTATCGTTTTTTAAAAATTTTATTTATTTAAGGCATTGGGATTAAGTGACTTGCTCAAGGTCACACAACTAGGCAATTATTAAGGGTCTGAAGCTGAATTTAAACTCAGGTTCTCCTGAGTCTAGGACCTGTACTCTATCTACTGCATCACCTAGCTGCCCTTTTCTCTTTTATTCTTGAAGAAGAAGAGGACATCATAACTGGCAAATGACTTACATTTAAGTGAGGGAGGATTGTGCAAAGTCACCAGACTCACTTTCTCCTCTGGAATCATTTGAGTGCAGTGGTCATATATGAATCAGGATGACTGGAAATGACAGTGGATGCAGTGAGAGGGAGACCTTGACCTTTAAAAGCTAAGATCTTTCCCTGGTCTCAGTTTGACTAAGGCTGTTAACACCCTTTTAGTGATTAAGGATCAACACCCTAAGAAGAATTCAAGCAAAAAGAAAGACAAATCCTACCCCACCCCATTCTAATGGGGGAAGATGATGGTGTTTCTATGTGATTCTATGATATGCATATGAATTGCATTTGAGTAATGGGGTACTATGCTAAGTCAGTAACCTTACTTTTTCCTCCAGAGTCATCTGAATCCAGTGGCCAGATATGGATCAAGGCGACTAGAGATGACCCTGGCAATCAGGGTAAAGTGACTTGCTCAAGGTCATATAGCTAGTGGAAGTAAAGTGTCAGGACAGTTTTGAACTCAGGTCTTCTTGACTCCAGGGCTGGTGCTCTATCCAAGACAATATGTAAAAGTCTGGATAGTCAGAAGTGGTACCAGGAGAATTACTCCACTTACTCAAATGGCTCCAGGCAGGAATTCTTTCATGGGGGGGGGGGATCATACTGACTGAGGCATCTCCAGGGTGAGAAAGCTGCTTAAGTGGCAAAATCTAAGAGATATATGAGGGGAATTATAATATTTTCCTATAATTTTTATGACCTCTTTATGGTCTGAGTTAGACCTGTTCAGGTGACTTAGCTGAAAAAAAAAATTGATTCTGATTAAATCCTAGACGTGCTTTACTTGTGTGATTATGGGATCCAATTTGTCCTGAGATTGGACTGTATTATGTCCGTCCATTCTATTGCCCAGGAGAAAACAACCTGCCTGTTTCTATTATCCTCAGTCTGACTACTTATCTGGCCACAATACTTTGTTCCCTCAAAATGATGCCTTCTTTCCACAAATTCATGCAGAAGGTGGGATTTAAGTTAAAGGAAATAGGAAAAGAAGGAGGCAGAGGTGAGAAGGAAAAACTTTCCAGGTAGAGGGGACTTTCCAGGTAGAGGTAGAAGTGGAGGAGAGATTTCAATCAGACAAGTATAGATGGATTGTATAGGGTAGGAAGGATGGGGGACCCACATGAATTCAGATTTATCTTAGGAAAGCCAAAAGGACCATTATCATTTTCTTTTTTTTTTTTCCTTTTACCTTCTCTCCCTTTCTCCTTTCCTTCTTCATATAACTTCCAGTTTTTTTTTTTTTGGAATCTATATTTGGAGAAGTTGGGATAAATGGTAATGCTTGCTAAAGGAAGATGCATTTTGTTTCTCTTGTACTTCTATAAGGAGAAGGGCAGAAGTTGTGGCTGTTGAGAGAGAGGAACTTGCTATCTTGTGAAAGAGCGCAAGAGAGTATGGAGTTGCAGGTTCTAATCTTCATTTTACTTATCTATTACACTACTAATGGAAACTAATGGAAGCAAGCATTATGTATAGTTTATGTTCATTTCCTTAATTATAAAATGGGGATAATAATTCCTTATTATGCAACTTACCTCACAAGATTGTTCTGAAAATAAAATTCAAAAATATATTTCAGGGCATTTTTCAGAATCTTGGATACTAAAAATTTTATTATTGCTACCGTTCTTTGGACAAGGCAATGATATAGGGGTCTCCCTGTAAGGGAAATCTCTCCACCCCCACATCAATGCTTAGCATCACCTGGTTAGCAGCTTGAGTCTTACAGAGTTGTTTATGATCTTTGAGTGGTTAAGTGATTTGCCACAGTACAGAGAGTTAGGATGTGTCAGAGATGGAACCATAACTTTGGCAAGTTATTTCACTATTCTGGAACTTGATTTTCTTATCTTAAAAATGAGAGGCTCTAGAAGTCCCTCTCTAACATTCTATTAGGTCTTGGTTCCTTGTCATAATTAAACTTTGTCTTAAAGTTCATCTTCTAGCACACTTACATCCTACAAAGAAGTAAAAGAAATAAAATTATATAATACCACTTAGAATGAGAACAAAACATACTTGAGAATATATATTTTAAAACTACATTGTTGTTTTTGGCTTGACATGTCCAGAAAGTGCTACACATGATAAATAAAGTAACTTAAAAAAATCTTTTTTAGCTTGTCAACTCTACTGTTGCATGTATTTGAGTTATGTAGGAAAAAAGTAGTACTGAACTTGAAGCAGTTCAATTAATGACTCATATTTTTATAAAGAAATGTCATTATGATCCCCATTTAAATAGGAACTGTTGAAACATAATGTTGGTAGCTAGGAATGATAATTTATCAAATGCATTAAATCTGAAAGAATGTTGAATAAGGTCTTTAACATTTGTAAAGGTTTAGAAGGTCTTGAAAAAATATTAGATTACGACTATTGGTGCTTTATAAGATGGACAGAATAGTTAAAGGTCTGAGACACACACACACATACACACACACACACATACACACACACACACACACACACACACACACACACACACACACACACACACAGAATTTACTAAAATCTGGGTAAGTACTGTGTTAATGCCTAAGGATGCAAAGAGAAAACAAAATGGTGTCAGCTTACATTTTGGGAAATGAAAATTACAAAGAAAATTAAATATAAAATATACAAAAGTTATTTCCAAAGAAAGGATACTTGCAACTTATCAATCAATCAATTAATCAATCAACAAATATTTAATAAGTTCCTGTTATTTACTGAGCTAAGCACTGAGTATACAAATTAGTATATTCCTAAAAAGCTTTGCTAATGTAGGTGGTGATATCAGACAGAAGAGTCCTCATATCTTCCTGGAGATATCTTTTGACTTTGCATTAATCAGAATATTTAGTTAATATATTTTAGTTAAACCAGTATTTGAAGATAAAATATTTCCATTATGTCTTGTGAAGTAATTTGATATTCATATCTTTCAGGAAATATTGAAAAGAATTAAAAAAAATTAAAACCAAGAAACAAAAATTTTAGTGTGGATATTTAGAAAACTGAAGCCTTTAAAATTCTTTAGGTTAGCTTCTAACATTCCCTAGATGTTACAGTTAGGTGGTATAGTGCCTAGTTAGAGCCTTGGGCTTGGAAGAAGGAAAACTCATCCTGGCAAACCACTCTAGTATCTTTGCCAAGAAAACCCCAAATGATGTCATGCAGAGTCAAACTAATCTTAAACCTCTAACCCCCCCTCCAACAAATAATGAAATCCCTCAAAATATAATTTCATTTAAAGCTAAAGGCTTAAAGGAAGAAAAGGAACCTTTATTAAGTGCCTAATATGCACCAAGTATTATATTAAGCAATTCACAAATATTATTTTATATTATTTTTCAATATTACAAATACAATACAATAAGTATAATATCTTACAAATATTATATTATAAATAGAATCAGGTCAATCCTAAGAAGTAGGTGCTATTATTATTATTCCCCCTTTCAGTAGAGGAAACTGAGGCAAACAGAAGCTGGATGATTTTCCTAGTCACATAGGTAATAACATTCTGAGGCTAGATTTGTACTGTGGTATTGCTTACTAACCCAATTCTCTATCCACTGGATCACCTTCCCATCTATGAGGAGTGGTTCTAGGCTTAAAATCATTAGTTTTCCCCTCTAGTGATTCTTGATCAAATTTCTATTAAAAAGCGTTAAATTTAAAAAAAAATTAAATTCAGAAATAATTTACCATTTTTCCAAATTATCATCCCAATCTTATTTTGTACACTGTCTGAGCAATTTCTTTAAGATGAAGATCAGTCTGTCCAAACCAGAAAAGCCTGGTGATGAATTGTATGTCTTTGTTTAGAGGACTAGGCTAGCTCAGTTTGGGGAGGCAAACAGTTGGCTAAAAATGATGAATGGTTTTGGTTACAAGAAGTCAGAAATGCCATCTATTAAATTATAAAGTGATTGTACTTCTAGTGGAAAGAGTAGCCACACTGACAATATTATAGATGCTTGAAGTAATGAAGAAAAAGAAAAAGATTGATCATCCCAGTCATTTACAGTACTTTGTATTTCAGTAAACTGCTGTGTGGATTTCCATCTTATTGTGTCTCTAAGAAGTGTGTTTCTTTTATTTCAGAAGCTGCTTAAGATGTTTGAAAATCACAGGCCTTTTTATCTTTGGAGTTGTGTGTTCTGTAAGTACTGGCATTTGAAAATTTTGACCTAGAGTTTCAATAATTATGTGACTTTGTCTTGGTTTTTCATCAGGTCATTCAGCTAGATTAGCAGCTAACATTTCTAGGGTCCTTTTTATGTTATCCCACTGGATTCTCACAACTTTGAGATAGGTAACATTTTAATCCCCATTTAATCAGTGAGGCAATCCAGATGTACAGATGCAGTATTTGCAAATCTACAGCAGTTTGAAATCGTGTCTTCCTTACATCAAGTCCAATGTTAACATCCACTGCACCTCATTCTTTAGAGAACATGCTCTCTTTTAAAGTCTTATTTTCTTTGAGTTAGTGTTACATTGATGTTTTTAGCATGGATAGAGTTTCATTTTGGATGGAGAAGCCAGTTCCTCAAGTTGTAGCTTTTCTTTTCACTCCATGGTCCTTGGAATACAATCATCTGCATTAATGGAGAACATTGATGTCTCAAATAGTGGATTATCTAAGAAGCACTTTGTGGTGTTTTGAAATGATTTAAATAAATTTCCCCATGTAGATTTAACTTCCTAATTAAAGTTTTCTTAAGCTAATATTGGGTAGCTAGGTGGAATAGTGGATATAATGCTAGGTCTGGAGTCAGAAAGACTCATTTTCTGAGTTCAATCTGTTCTTAGATACTTACTAGCTATGTCAGCCCGAGCAAGTTATTTAACCCTATTTGCTTCAGTTTTCTCATCTGTAAAATGAGCTGGAGGAGCAAATGGCAAACCATTCCAGGAGCTTTGCCAAGAAAATCTCACCGGGATCATGATGATTTAGACATGCCTGAAATGACTGAACAATAAGAAGTTAACATTAAAATTAATTTTCATTTCTTGATTGAGTTTCATTTGATAAACTCATGATCTAGGCATTATGGAGAAAGGGAAATCTCATGAATATATTTTCAATGGAAGATAGAAACCAGGCTGTGATTCTATTTTATTTTTTACTATTGATAAACCTTTCATGGCTCTCTGTGTTTCCTTATTTTTCCTGTATATAGTTATTTTGTAGACATTTACCCAGAATGATATTAGTAGTCTTTGTTTTGAAACTTGAGATTATTAGGTCATCTATCTTGTTTGGGTTATAGGCTATATGTAACCTCTTAGAGGTCCATAAGTCTCATTCAGTCTTGCTACATGGGAATGCCACTTATATTCCTTAAAGTCGTTAAATTGATGGTCTTCTTAACTCTGTAATATAGAAAAATTACTTCATTAGTATTTGGAGGTTTAATTTTTGCAGCAGAATCTTTGCTCTTTGCAGTTGATTTACTTTGCAATGTAAAATAATTGTTGATCAATCATCTGGGTTGACTGTAGCTAAAGAGCAAGTGAGAATAAGCTGGAAAATTTTAGATCCATAAATTAATACCATTATTAACTATTTTGCATCTGTTGACAAGATTATTTAAATACCATTGCTATATTTTCATTAATATACCTGCCCCATTGCCTAGCATAGTAACTTGTCAATAGTATTTAATGAATATTTGTTAAAATGAAATTGAATCATTTGTGTTTATTTATAATTTTGTTTTCTAATTATTACAGATTTTATTTAGCACCTATCCAGATCATGGAAAATCCTGGCAGATGTTGGCTGTGTCACCTCTGGAAAGCTACTGTATCCAAAATATGCACTGAATTTTCTAATAACCAGTCAATTGAGAATTATAGTTTCAGATCATGTGAAAATATATCATTCTCCTTTGAAGTTCAGAGCATAGATTATGATTCTTTTACCAAAAGAGCCTACTCATGTGCATTTGTAGCAGATTGCTTGGTGAAATATGACATATTCTAAACAACATGAGAGGAGAGTTAAGTCCCTAGAAGTTGATTGAATTGTGAAAAATCATGCAGAGAGGCAACTGTATAAAAAAATTCAAAATTCCTAACTGTAATTATTGGTACTTCTCTTTAAATAGCCTTGTGCATATTTTGAAGTCTCAATATAAATCTGGTTCATAATGTTCCAAATCTTGAGAGGTCATAGAAACCTATCTGCATTAATCAGAGAATAGTACTTCTGACATATATGCCGAGGTCAGTGTTTCCAATGGAAATGCTACCTAAATCTTAGAAAGGAAATAAGTCATGGCAGGAGAAATGAGGGAAACAAAGGCAGTAAATGCTATATCTGAGATAATAAAACAATAAAAGGGATTCAGTATTGAATTGAAATCTAAATCTCTTAGCAAGGGGACCCATTGCAGCCTGTACATTATATCTCCCCTGCATTCCAGAGCTGTCTTGTTAATGTCAGTATTTTATAACAAAATAATTCTTCTTGTCCCCATGGTAAAACTCTAAACCATTTTCTCTTTCTTTTTCAATGTTGGGTTAAATGATACAGATACCAGAAAACATAAATAATAGTGATGGCTTTTACAATTTGAATTCTCCTTTGCCATGTTGAAATAGTTTCTTGGTATTAAAAAAGAAATTATATTGAATTCTCCCAGGCTGTCAACTTTGAACATACAAACTATTTGAAAAATGAACTTAGATGAACAACTACTTGTAAGAATCTTTTTCCTGTACCTTACTTCAATAACTTAACATCTTATATGTCACCTTAGCTAGACAGGAGGCTAAAGGTTTGATGATAAGTATTGTTTGGGAGTATTACTACCATGATGTTAAACACTTGAGTTAATTAAATTTCAGTTTCAAATTTGGTATACTCAATGATGGTTTTTCCCCCTTGGAATCTTTTGCATTTCTTGATATGTTGACATTTCTCTTGGCATACTTTTAAGTTGGAAATATAAAATATTTCATGTGAGATAGAACCCCCCCCAGTAGAAAATGGCCTTTTAAGACACTTATTACAAAATAAAAAAAATCTCATAGGGTTAGAAGGCACCATAATTGGCATTATCAGGGAATTCCTCCTAATTCAATCTTTATTTTATAAAATGTTTCTTTACTGCCATGTCTTATAAAACCCTCTAACCAGTGTAATGTAGTATTTTCTTGATTAGTCACAGTCATCATTCTGAACATTAATACTTTTGCTATAGTAGCACACTGCTGTTCCCCTGAGAGGAACATTAGGACTCACATCCAATGGTCTTAGATTGCAATTATTGATATTGTTGTCTTATTTCTCCTTTTTAGTTGTTACTGTTGACTGCATCAGCATTCAGCAACGTTCCTCCTCTGCTTTAATTTCCTTTCAGCTTGTGATCTGCTATCCCTTTTAACCTAAAAATTGCTGCAGAAAACCAGATACCTGTCTGGTAAATCAATAACCTTAATTCACACAGTTCTAAACTAGTAAGTTTTTGACCTGAACATGGCTATTTTCTTTGATGTTTGAATTTTCTTTTTCCTAGGGTGAGATGAAGAGATCATTTCTGATGAATAAAAACAATCATAATAACACCTTTCATTCTTAAAGCATTTTAAGTTTTATAATGCACTTTCCTCAAAATGACACTGTTTTAGTTATATTTTGGATTGTCAAAGAAATGAAGTAAGGGAAATAAGCATTTTTAATCTCCTACTATGTTCCAGGAATCATACTCAGCCCTTTATAAATATCTCATTTAAACCTCACCACAGTCCTGAGAGGCAGTTGGTATTATGAGATCCATTTTACTGTGAAGGAAACTGAAGCAAACAGATGAAGTGATTTGCCCAGGGTCATCTAGCCATTAAGTGTCTGAGACTAGATTTGAACATAGATCTTTCTGATTTTAAGCTGAGTGATTTATCTATGTCTCCAAATGGGTCACTAATATTAATTAGGTTGCCTTTTGGTATCTATTCAAAATATTTTTTTAATTGATCATTTTCTTTTTGATGATCATCCCTTGTAAGCACAATATTCACATCATTCTGTGTACCAGTTCACTTTGTCACCCATTTCTCTTCAGTTCTCCACTATTTTCATGGAAGCAATAATAAAATTAGACTTGGTGCAAGGTTGCTAAAATATAGCTTTATTTGATCCTCACAATAATACTGTGAGATACTGTTATTAACCTCATTTTACAGAGGAGGAAACTGAGGCACAGAGAGGTTAAGTGACTTTCTCAGAGTCCTACAGCTAGAGTCAGAGGCATGATTCAAACTTATGTCTTCCTGATTCCAAGCACAGCACTCTATGCACTGTGCAACAGAGATGGAAATGTTTTGTTATTCATGAGATGGATATAATCAGCACTACAAAGAAGCAATCCCTTTAACAATCTTAAAAAATTACTATTTATTATGATTTACCTTTAAACACCGATAAAATCAATTAAACATACTTTATGACAACTGTTTGAATGTGAAATTCCAACATATAAGCTATTCATAAATCATCAGTTACCCCCCTTTGAATTCCTTTGTTCATTTATCTTTTTATATAAGCGATGTATTTACCCTTTTATTAAGACCTATTTGATCTGCATTTTCCTGCCTCTTTATTGAATACCAACTTTGTACCCAACACTGAATTAGGCAATATGAGGGATAAAAAAATATAAAACCTTGTCTTTGGTCTCAAGTAGCTTACAATATAGTTGGGAAAAACAGATTAATAATTTTCTAGTAAGCAGACATAATAAACCTAAAAATGTTTTTCTCTATATTTACTATTTTTTCACACTACCATCACTTCTGTAAATCCAGTGCCAAGAACCCTTCATTATAAAATAGGAAAGTAAACCATTCTGGCAACCATATCTCCAAAATTCAGCACTGCCTGTAGTCTACTACCTTTTTACTGACAGGAGGAAAGAAAACACATATTTGTCAAAGACTTCTTGCAACCTTTACAGCAGCAACAACTTCTCTTTAGCCTAAGCTACTTTTCAGAATTTTTTAATGCAACACCCCCAATTCCTTTTACCTAGCATTACTCAAAAAAAGATTTGATATTAAATCATGAATCTCCATTTCACTGTTTAAAAACCCCCCACTATATAATAAGTACTACACATCATTTTCAAAGCTACTTTACTTTTTTGTGCTTCTTTCTGGGTTTTCTTTTTTTCTTAGCTGTGTACTTTTTAACTTTTTTCTCCCTCTCTGCCCATCCTGCAATAGAGAAGGTTACCAATAGACACAGATATGTATATATAGATATTAATCATACTATACATATTTCTATCAGCTCTTCTCTGGAGGTATAGATCATCTTCCAACTTTGAAGTTGATTCGAGTATTTGTAATCAAAATAATTTAGTCATTCACAGTTATTCTTTGAACAATATTGCTGTTGTTGTATACCTGTTACCTTTTAAATGAATCAAGTTTGCTTCAGGAGTTCATGCACATCTAAATGTGATCTTCTGTCAGCATCTTTTTTATATTAATAGTAAACTATTATAATAGTAAACTTATTAGAAATCCAAATTTTCTTTGGTCCCTTTCACTATGAGGTATAGACAGCAAATCACTTAACCCTGGTTACCTCAGTTTCCTCATCTATAAAATGAACTGAAGAAGGTAGTGGTAAACCACTTTAGTATCTTTGGCAAGAAAAGCCCAAATGGCATCATGAAGAGTTGGACATGATTGAAATAAGTGTGTTAAAATGAAGGGTAGAACATAACTGAAACAACTGAGCAACTACACAACAGCATCAACAACAAAATGGACTAGTCAGTGAACTCTTTCAGTGTCCATAATGCTATCGAACTTATGTATTCTTGGACTCCAGAGACTTTGGAAGCAAGAACTCAACTTTGCCCTCTTGCCCAGGAAGAGAGACTCAATGTCTTTTAAACTCATTATGAACATGCTTTGGGTGACTTTTTTTCTGTAATAAGTTCTTCAGGTCTCATTGCCCTAATACTTGATTGAAAGCTTTCTTGATTTATTTATTTATGTTTCAGAGCATAAATAAATTTATGCTTTAAAATTCTATTTAACTGTAAGAAAACTAAATATTTCTATGAATATGACCCACTTTTGTTACTCTTATTCCTTTAACCTTCTTGTTTTTGTTGCAAGTAGGAAATATACTTCTAAAAACTCTTTCTGTGCCAACCTCTGGACCTCATGGGAAACTCTTATGGTGGAGTACTCTTTCAACTAAGGCTTTTAGAAAAACAAGCTTTCTTTATAAGATCCACAAGGGAATTGGGAAGGAGGTATATCTTTTTAATTTTGTGCTCCAAATAGAATAAAAAGCCCTGAAGCCAGAGGTTATGTCTGGTCAGAGATGGTCTTCAGTAAGGCAAATACTGTCTATAATTTTTTTAAAAAAATGTATGTGGGTGTTATAGTTTTGGTAGGAGGGGGAAATATGGGGATTTTAGGAGACAATTGCAAAAGTATAATGTCATTCTCTCCAAGAGATATTCAGATATCAAGAAATATTAGGATCAGTAAGATTTAGAACTGGAAGGGAATTAATTCTAGTGACCCCACTTACTGTGTGACCCTATACAAGTAACTTAAACCTGTTTCCTTCAGTTTCCTTATCTGTAAAGTGAACTTTCAAAGGAAAGGGCAAACCATTCTAGTATATCTGCAAAGAAAATCTCAAATAGGGTCATGAAGAATCAGACATGATTGAAATGACTGAACAGGAGAACAAAAAGTTTTTCATGGTTTCTTGGTTTTTCTCTAAAGAGCAATAACATGGAAAGTTAAGAGACTGGATTTAAAGACAAGCCTTTACCAGCTTTATCCCAACCAGCTTTATCCCAAAGATGGTTCTCCAGGGAGAAAGTCTTATTAAATACAAGGTTACAAATTGTTCCTTCAGTGCAGTTTGTGGCACTGGACATGTTCTTAAAGAGAATTGTTGAAGTAAGCAGACACCATGGAGATGCTGAAGATGTATGGAATCTAATAGCAACAATGCCTTATACCTAAACTCTGCCACCATTAAGTTGCCTCCTGCCCAGTTGGAGGAGATACAGTGAGCCATCAGTCCAAAATGGCACAAGAGCTGGTGGTAAAGTAGTTACTGGTGGTAGAGTCAGAGGGCTAACCAAATTTAGATGATTTTGCTTGTTTGTGAGTTGCAATATGTAGGAGGGCTAAAAACTGGTTGATTATCTTAGTCTTTTACTGTTTGGATTATTGTTTCATTTTGAGGGCATCAACTTATCTTGCTGAATGAAGAGTTTATTCTCTGAATAAATGAACAGTTCTCTGATAGTAAGGTAGTTAAAGAAACACCACCATAGACTATAGATTTACAATGTGCCTCTTAATTATGAATAATTTTGTGAAAAATTACTTGACTTCCTTTTCTTATTTTCTTCATAAATCTAGTTTATGCCATAAATTCCATCTAGTTGGGATGGTTTAAATAAGTCTTGCTTAGGACTGGAGGAGAGATTAGGTGGATTCTATAGACAATTTTTTCCCTTTCACAGTGTTTTAGAAACTTAACTGAGGTAAGTGTGTAGAAAATGGAAGGAATAGCTGTACAAATGGATGAGTCTAGTAAAATTGTAGGTACAGCAATCCATGAGTAGATCAAAAAGAAAGAAAAATTAGTGAATTAGGTAAAATATAGAATCGTGACTTCTGTAAAAGTCACAGAGACAAACAGACAAAACAAGATAGAGGCAGAGGCAGAGAGATAGAGACAAAGGCAGACAGAAGAAGAAAGATAGACAAACACATACACAAAGAAACACATGGAGAGAGACAGCGAGATAGACATGCAAAAATACAAAGAGAAAATGAATGAATGAAAAAGCACTTCCCAAAAAGCAGACATACTGTCCATTCAGTGCTTTGTTTCCATTTCCCCTTCTTCTGTCAGCACTCCTAGCTATAAACCAGCTTTCATATCTTTATCTTGAGTAATCCAGGACTTACTTTAAAGGTTTATCTCTGATAGATATGGGGAGAGGAAACATTGAAACTAGCCTCCAGGGAAATGAGAGAGAGGATATGGCTGCTTTAAAGCCTTGGCTGTAAGTCTTGTAATTGCTTGGTAGGGGGAAAAAAAGTAATTCTCTAAGTTTCTCAGTGTTGGACATGAAAGGGCAGTGGATATTCTTATCTTTATTGTTTCTTAGTGAAATAGAAATTTTGTCATTTCTTTTGTTAGCTACTGGTCAAGGTCAGAGATGATGTTAATTCACAACTTTGATCTGGAATTGATGGTGGATGTAGGTACCTCATGCAAGATATAGCAATAAGCCATTTTGTTTTGATGGGGAAAAGTTTCTTCATGAGAAAATGACCCAGGGAATAACAAAATCACTTTCTCCCACCTCACAGAAATTTCATGTTTCCTTTGTTCCAGTCTCAATGTGTCATCTCAGTAATTGTGGGATTTATTTGAGAAGTATTGTATAAAAGAAAACCACTACAATTACCTGCACCTGAATCTCATTGTTGAGAAATTGTTGGCTGTGCAGGCTGCAAGGAAGAATCTGTCAGAGAAGCCTTAGGTTGTTGGGCTAAGGAAAGAGGTCAGCAGACCTCACTAGGCAGTTTAATTAATGCCTTTCTTTTTTAAAAGCAGGTATATTTTCAGCCATCATTTAAAACTCAATACTGGGTTTGTGAAGATGTAAAAGGAAGAAAAAGAAAACACATTAAAGTATTCCCCAACCTTTCTCCCCTTGCTTATACTCCAAGCTTTTAAAAAGTCTATAGGAATTGGGGAGATTATTCTACTTTGGATGGAATCTCCTCATTGAAAGAGAAAATACAGATATATTAATATGTTACAAAATATTCTTTTTTTACTTTCTTTTTTTCTTGTTTTTTGAATTTCCCCCCCCAATCTCACTCTCTCCCCCCCACCCCCCCACAGAATGCAGTCTGATAGTCTACATTGTTTCCATGCTATGTATTGATCAAAATTGAATGTGTTGAGAAAGAAATCATATTCTTAGGAAAAATATATAAGAGATGGCAAAATTACATAATAAGATACCCTTTTTTAAAAAATTTAAATTAAAGCTAATAGTCTTTGGTTTTTGTTTAAACTCTACAATTCTTTCTTTGGATATAGATGGTTTTCTCCATCACAGATACCATAATATTATCCCTGATTGTTGCTCAGATGAAATGAGCAAGTCCATTAAGGTTGATCATCACCCCCATGTAGCTGTTAGGGTGAACAATGTTCTGGTTCTGCTCATCTCGCTCCAAGGGATTCTATTTTTTAAAGGACACTATTGATTTCTATTGTTTTTAAATATCTTTTATCTAATAACATTATCCTATGAAGTTTCTTCTTCTTCTCCCAACCCAAGAATTCTAGCATGAGGACTAAGATGTTAAATTTTTCCTTACTTTCAAACAATCTACTATTCATTCAACAAATGTTTTCTGAGCTGTTGTGAGAGAATTTTGGCAAAATAGAATTGGATTCTAGGTCTCATTAGAATTTCCTTAATGTGAGTGAATAACAAATGAATTTAAAAGCTTATTAAGTAAGTGCTAACTATGTGCCAAAAAGTTATAAATACAAAAATCCCAGAGACCTTCCAGAATTTTATATTTCAATCCTGGGGTAGGGGAGAATGGGATATAGTGGTGCCAAAAGAATAGTGGTGCTAAAAGGAAGTCATATCATAGGCATGATCTCTGGAGATTTGATTGAAACAAGGATACCCAACATCGACCAGATAGCAGTAGTAGAGCTGAAACTGGTTGTTAGGAAGGTGAAAAAGTATGGTAGCAGGGAATTCAGTCAATAAACTCAATAAATAAGCATTTATTAAGTGCCTACTATATGCAGGCACTATGCTAAGTGGTAGGGAAACAAAGAAAGGACCTTAAGAAGCTCATAATCTATTGAAGGAGACAACATACAAACAACTAAATACAAATAAACTATATATGCAGGATAAATGGGAAATAATTAACCAAGGAAAGGCACTAGTATTTAAGAGGGATTGGGAAAGACTTCCTGTAAGGCAAAATTTTTGTTAAGACATTAGAAAGCCAGAGAAGCCAGGGGCAGAGATGAAGAGGGACAATATTCTAAGTATGAAGACTAGCTTGTGAGAATTTCTGAAGCTTGGAGAAGGAATGTCTTGTTCAAAGAAAAGCAAAGAGGCTATAGTTACTGAATAAAAAAGTGGCACGTAAGCATCCTAGATCCTCTTCTGCTTGGTCTTTGGAAGTCTAATTGGGAGGGTGAGGGGAGCAATGGGCCTTCTGGAGTTAGGAGGAGGGTTTTGTCTCTCAAAGATCTACTTTATCTAAAAAAAAGGGCCATCAAAAAATAAAGAGAACTGAAGGAGAGGCACACACACACACACACTCCCCCCCCAAAAAAAAAACAGAAAAGGGAAATCTACTTACAGCCTTCCTATTCTGGCTTTTTCTTGTTATAGGAATCTGCAATCATTTGCCAGATAGTAGGCACTTCTTACATCATCATTTAGCAGGTTTTTAACTCCATCCTTAATACTTTCTGTGAGGCAGCCTTTTATCTTTTGCATCCCAAGTACCATGCCAAACTGAAGGTCACCAGGGAGACTGCCCCTTCATCAAAGGGCAAATAAGTTATGGATCAAGGATTCCCAATCACATTAGCAACAGACTCCAACTTGAACAACTACCTGATTACTACTTCCTTTTCTGACCTAGAGAGAGGCTAGGTTAGGGAGGAACATTTTAGTATGAAAATTTTATTGAAAATAGAGGCAACTAGGTGACACAATCAATACAGTGTTGGATGTGGAATCAGGAAGACCTGAGTCCAAATTCAGCCTCAGATATTTATTAGCTCTGTGACCCTGGGCAAGTCACTTAACCTCTGTCTGCCTCAATATCTTGTAGGAATAATAATAGGCTCTACCTCCCAGATTTGTTATTAGAATAAAATGAAATATTTCTAAAGTGATTTGCAAACCTATAAATATTATAATAAGTTCTATTTTTAGACTTGAATGCAATAAAATGTCAATTTGATACTATCAAATACAGTTAAGCAGGCAGACATCTAAACACAATATTTAGGTAGTAAAAAGACAGCAAGGACTTTATAACAGATTGTCTTATCTTACTAAATAATATTTAGAACCATGATTTACAATAATTTCAACTCTATATACATCACTGGTTTGGGTCAGTGGTAGAATTCTATTTTTCAACTTTTCTTTGGATTTCTCTTTTTACTTGACTCCTTAAGGATAGTAATGGAGGTTTTAATTCATTTACTCCTTTGTCCTTTCATTTATCATCTTCTAAATCCTCAGTACTCAACTTTGGGCTTTAGGGAGATATAAAAGTTTTTTCCATCCATTTTTATAATTTGTCTTTGGAGATTCTGCATTGGAAAATGTAGATAGGAAAAAGTTTCTTCTAAATGTGTGTCATCTTTGCCTGTGTTCAAATAAAGTATTTGTGTGATATATTGAGGACATAATATTGAAGTAGAAAGTGAATATGACCCCTTCTACTGATCCTGGGTTTGTTAGATGCTATGCTACTATTCTCCTTTGGACATTTATCCCTTGACAAACAGGGCACCAGCTATGAATCTTACAGGTGTTGGCGACTCTGCTCTACTCAAGTTAGAACTAGCAGGTTCTTTGATTGCTGGTGTGGTTAATCGGCCTCAAGCAGAAGAACATATTGTAGTTGAGGTTACTCAGTCAGAAGACTCCGGCTCCCGAAGGAGGCGCCCACAACAGCAGGTAATAATGACGAGCTATATGAAAATAATTGTTCAAGAAGATGTTGCATTGCTTTCAAGTTACAGTAAGTTTCATTTTGATTTGTTTGTGAGTTGCATGGTGTTGACACCTTTGACACCAAACAGTTTGCACTGAGACCTTTTTTCTTGCCTGGAAAATATATATTTTTTCTCCTATTCTTTTATTTCTTGGCTTTATTGGTGTTGTTAATAGATAGTTGTATGACTTTTTAACCAAAAAATTTCATTGGAAAATTCAGAGCAACATTATACATTTTGTGGGGCTTTTTTTGTGATAATGGGTCATATTAGAGGCACCTTAATTAAATTTTACTTAAAGATACTGAAGGTATTCATGTGCTGTAATTAAATTGTGCTTGTACACAATTGCTTAACTGAGAAGAGGTTACACATTTTTCCATTTGCTTTTAATTACTTACATATTAGTATCTTAGTGTTTATAGAATGATATGAGTTTATCTTCTCATGGAAAGCAAATCAGGAGTCAGAAATATACACTTTGTATCACAGCATTAGTTTTAAAAAAAAGAATACCCCTAGGTCATATTTCTTAAATCATAATCCATTTAGAGTAATTCCTTTAAGTATAAAAATATTTTGTATTCTATTTCTAACCTACCAGAATTTCAAAAGTCAAAACAAAAATTTGTTTTGTCTGGGGCAGCTAGGTGGCGCAGTGAATAAAGCACTGGCCCTGGAGTCAGGAGTACCTGAGTTCAAATCCAGCCTCAGACACTTAATAATTACCTAGTTGTGTCGCCTTGGGCAAGCCATTTAACCCCATTGCCTTGCAAAAACCTAAAAAAAAAAAGAAATTTGTTTGCTCTATCTATCTATTTATCTATCTATCTATTTATCTACCTATATAATATATATATATATATGTATATACACATTAACTCTACATGACATATTATGTATATTATAAATTATAAAAGTTTCCACAGCTCTTTTGCTTAATATTAGGTTTTGAATCAAGAAAAGGAAGCCACAATTATTACTTGATTGACAGGAGCTATTTCTTGGCAAGTGTACTTAGGAATCTGTGCATTTATAATCACCCTTAGCTCCCAGGATCCAAATACATGATGATATTTTAAGGTATTTGTGCCCACTAGTGGTATTCCATGAAATGAAGGCATGTTTACTTAGCTGACTGACATAGTATTCAAAGCTAGAGCTTGATTTATCTTGGAGAGTCTTTGCTGACCTTTTCCCTGCTTAGAAACTCTTGTCCCAGGAGAGGTGACAGACACAATGGGGTTCCTGAATATTCACAGTCTTTAAAATTTGCAAAAAAAAAGTACAGTTGTGAATAACATAGCATGGTGTAGTGAAAGTAAATTTCCTTTAGAGTCAGAGAGCCTGGGTTCAAATTTAATCTTTGCTATTCCCCTATCTTTGGCAAGTCATTTGCTCTTGAAGGACTTCAGTTTCCTCATCTTCAAATGGCACAGTGTATAGAATGCTGGACATGGAGTCAAGAAGACCTGAGTTCAAATGTGGTCTCAGATACTTCATATATGTGTTTCTTCATCTGTAATATGAAGTGGAGAAGGAAATGGAAAATCACCCCACTATCTCTGCCATGAAAAACCCAAAGGGGATCATGAAGAGTTGGACATGAAAGAAATGAGCATGTTTAAATCAATCAGAAAGCTTCTTGAAAAGTATCCTTGACCTTTCAGGGAGTCCTTTGAAGGAACTATTATGCCTTCTGCATATTTAGGAAAAAGGGTTATGGATCCATTACAAATGGAACTTTATAGTCTACTCAGATCCACTGAATAATCAAAATTCTAATATAGCTCACAGCCATTTCATATCATATAAATTAAATGACTCCTACACGGGTACTTGTCTCCAGTTGAGAGAAATAGTTGGGAGAGGGATTCTTTGCTGTAAAAGAATGAATTGTCAAGTCACTATTGTAAATATTGGTGATTCCATTTGGGGGGTAAATAGGAGTGTTCTTAATCAATTTTGTCTCAATTGCATGAAAACTTCTATGTACTTTCATTATCCTTTCACCCACCTTTTGTAATTGCCAAAAGATACTTATTTAAACACATTTCTATATTCTTGCCAATAAATCACATCCCACCTGGCCCATATATGGGTTATAAAAATAGTCACACAATCAATTCTCTAAACAGTTCAAAATCATAGGAATGACACGTATGTAATTTCTATTTGACTATGTGCAGTTACACAATCAACTAACAATCCAGATTTTCTTGAATCCATGCCCAATCAACTATCTAGTTCAAACTCATAAGAATGACACATAGAATCCTGTAATTGTCATTTGCTACATACAGTCTGATGTTGATGAGTATTTTTTTCTGTTCTCCAAAATCATGCATAAGTTTCCCTTCTCCTTTGCAGAGGACACTTTGAAATAAACATTAGTCAAAGACTGAATAACAACATAATATGTTTCACTGAATGATGATTATCTACTCTTTTTTAGGTCATCTATAACTGGACCATCTTTTTAAATTCTAGAAGAAATGAACAAGCTATTACTTCCAGGACTTTTGAGATAATTACCAGGTTGGTTCTTGATAAATGGAAATTTAGCAAAGCAAGAAGGAACTATTGCATGCCATACATGAGGTAGAGAAGAAGTTCTAATCATAAATTGTCAAGTCATTGATTAGCTAGTTGTCCCTGGGAAAATCACTTGATCTCTCTCTCTCTAAGTCCTACTTCAAATTCCTTGATTTGGTGGGCATGAACTTGAGTTCTTAAAGATTATATCATCAGAGAGTATGGTATGCCAAACACTCTGCTAAGCCCTAGGGATACAAAAAAGATGGCCTATACCCTGAAGCAGTTTACATTTTATTGGATGAAGGCAAAACACATAAGGGAAATGAAAGAAGTGAAAGGAAGAGGTTGAGAAGTTCAAAGAATGTATCCCAGGCATGAGTGAAGTAAAGCATGGTTGAGAGCTTTCCTAAAATGGTACTTTCAGGGTAGATATTTCCTTAGAGGGCAAGGCAAAGGTAAGGGGAAGGAGGAGAAGAGATGTCTATTTTCTGAGGATTAGACTAAATTGAAAGAGGGTCAACTACAGTTTGTATAGGAGTAGACTTGTCCACAGCAACTCTATCAGATTATTTACTATTATTTGCTATATTAGTGGAGGAAGTACCCATCTTGAAGAAATCATAGATCATGAAATATTAAAGTATATAATATCTTTGTCACCATGAGGACATACTATACATCAATGTGTAGAGACTAGGGGGGAAGTCACCATTATGTAGATGCTGATTATTATGTTGAGTGGAATCTAAGAAGTGAGTGTGTGGAAGATTATTTTTATACTTTTTTTTTTTTGGCAAGGCAATGAGCTTAAATGACTTGCCTAATGTCACACAGCTGGATAAGTATTATGTGTCTTAGGTCAGATTTGAATTCAAGGCCTCCTGACTCCAGGGCTGGTATTCTATTCACTGCACCACCTAGTTGCCCCCATTCTTTTCCACATTAATTCCATTTCTATTCTGAAACTTTGTGGTAAAAATGAGCCTATTTTACTTTTGAGTAATTCAATATTGTAGGAAATTTTAGAATGTTTAGAATGTTCCCTTATTCTTTTTTTTTAACTTTAGCTATTTCTTCTTTATATTTCTGTATCCTTCATCCTTCTCCATTTTAGAATGTTCATTTTAAAGTCTTATAATCCCATAATGTAATCAGGATCCAAAAAGTTATTGACTAGGTATAACAGTTGACTGAATCTAATAAGATGAATTCAAGAGGGACAAATGTTAAGTTTTGCTTTTGAATGCAAAAAAAGTCAACTTCACAAATAAGATGGGGAGGAAGGATAAGACAGTATAGTCTTTATGGAAGAGACCATGGGGATATTTTAGTGAATTCCAAGTTCAATATAAATCATTAGTGTAATGAATTACCAAAAAAACTAATGTGATCACAGACTGCATGGAAAGATCTTAATTCTCACAACTAGAGAGCTGATAATTACTCCCTTTGAGTTCAACAGACATCATCTGGAGTATTGTTTTTGGTTCTAGTCATCATGGTTTAAGGACATTCATTGATTGATTAGTATCAAAAAAAGAGATGGTTGATGGAAGAAGGTTTTGAGTTCATACCATATGAAGACAGTAGGTAGACTTTCCTAGTTGTAAGAACTAGACATATTTAGCCTAGAGAAGAGAATCAGAGGAGACATGCTTGCTACCAGGACTGATGAAGAGATTAGATTTGTCCTACTATTGGAGCAATGGTGGCAGAGCCAGGGAAAATAAGTAAAAGTTTCAGAGACAAATTTAGCTTTGATGTAAGGAAAATCTTCCTGCTGTGTCAAAGTAGAGTACTGCTCCCAAATTATTTCTCTTTCTTGGAGATTTTTGAGCAAAGATTGGATAATCCCTTGTCAGGTGTATTATTGTGGAGATTTGTTTTGGGTATGGGTTGGAATAGAAGGTCACTGTGGTCCTTTCCAATTCGTAAGCTGTGTGATTCTGTGAGAATATTGAAAATTATTCTGGTTTGGGAATATGTACTTTAATATACAGTCAAATCCTGATTATCTGAGGACTATTGATTTTTTGACCCTGTAGTATATCATCAGAAAGACTAGAGCGAAGTCAAGAAACACAAATTGTATTTTCCCATGGTGTAGTGCAGAATTTGAATTTGAATCCTGGCTCTGCAACTTATTATTTGTGTGATGCTGAGTAAATAATTTACTTTTTCTGGATTGAAGTTATCTCATCTAAGAGGTGAAGAGACAGGATTAGGTCTTCCAATTCTAGATCCTGGGAATCTTATGATTTCTTCTTTATTTCTATTTAATTAACAATCACCCATAGAAGGTGGGACACTAATGGGGAAGTGCACTTAGGGAAAAAATAGAAACTAGTAGGTAACATTAAATTTAGAACTGTTGTAAAGTCATTTTAGTGGTTTCCCACTTTTTGTGATCTCATTTGGCGTTTTCTTGGCAAAGATTCTGGAATGGTTTGATACTTCTTTTTCCAGATCCTTTTGCATATGAAGAAACTGAGACAAACAGGGTTAAGTGATTTGCTTAAGGACACACAGTTAATAAGTATCTGAAGCCAGATATGAACTAGAAAGATGAATCTTCCTGATTTCAGCCCCAGTGATCTAATCATTTTATCATATTTATTTCCTATGAATAATTAAATTAATTGAGCATACTCATGGAATAATTTGGTGCTAAAGTGGAGTCAGAGAAGAAGCTAATTGTTAAGTCATAGTACTTTGCCCCTTTAACTAACTGTATGACATCTGTTTCTTATTGCAGAGAGACCATTTCAATAAAAATTCAAGCCTTCCTTCAGAAAAACCAGGTGATTCCCCTTTCAATGGCTCATCAATATCTCCATGCAGACATTGAGACTCAAGTGACCATTGCCTCAGTCATTTTGGTGGGAGTCTATGTGCTGATCATATTTGAGGTAAATGTGATATTGATTTTTATTTGGTTTGTCTTTTCTCTCAGCTTAATATTTACTACCTAATTACATCTAGTAGTTAGAGGTTCGGCATTTATTAAGAAGGATCTTATAATTTAGTATATTCTCCTATTAATGAGAAAAAACTGGTTTGAATTTGAATGGGCTTTTTGAATTCCAGGAACTTTCATTTGTAGAGAAAAATGCTTTAATGTCTCATAAACATTTATGTTGGAAGATTCCAGATAAATTTCCTCTTTAATGTACATTTTTGTTCTTGTCTCCTTGAAGGGTTTGCCACCCTATTCAGTTTTTTTTCCTATCAACTTAATACAATTAATGTTTTCCCAAAAGATCTTTTCTTACCTCTTGTTTAGAAAGCATATTAGATGGATACATCACTTTTCAGAAGGAGCAAAGAAAAAAAATCTTCTATCTTGAAGTGTGTAATGTTTTAAAATTAGCTTGCATTTATTCTGATTATCTTGTAGCTGACTATTTATGTAAATTTTATCTCCTTCACTGGAAAATAAACTCCTTGAGGGAAGGGCTTATTTTTTCTTTTTGCTTAAGTTTGCATTTCTAATGCTTAGCACTACATATCTATATAATGTGGCAGAATATTTGTATCACTGAGCGGTCTGGAACATAGGGTAAGCAAAGTTATAGGAATTAAATTTTAAAGAATTTATTAGATGTAAGAAATATAAACAAGGGACAAAATTACAGATGCATGAAGGAATTTGGAAATGGATAGGACAACGAGAACAGGAAAAAGGTATTTTTTAATTTCAAAAGATTTTAGTTTACCCATCCGGGTTACATTGTGAATCAACAGGCATCAGTTTACTTGTGATATGTAGGGAGTTGGGTGTGGATATACAAAAGCCATAGATCTTCCTGTTGTGTGGCTAAATGTCATAAGTCCATAAAGGATCTACTTTTATTGGTTTATCTTTTCCCACATAATCTCATTGTTTTCAGAGAGTTGGAGAATAGTATCTTACTTAAAGGAAAAAAATTGAGTCAGTTAAAAGAAGATATAGTATAATATAATATAAATATATGATTCTTCTGCTTAACATGAGTAGCCTGAGATCACTTTAGGGAAAATTTTCGCTAATTTGGTTTACTGAATCTATTTAAATGAAATTGAAAATTTCAGAATCTGGTACCCAGCACCTGCTTCCCTCATATACATAGAATTATAAGGTTTCAAATACACATTTATTTACATAGAATCAGATGCAGAAAGGACTTTCCCTACTTATGAGTTTGAGGCAAATCAAGAAAACTCTTATTGCTACTAGAAATATAATGATTGAAGCAAATTAATACAGCAATGAACATTTTGAGGTTCTTCTATATAGATAATATTGATTTGCTGTTTGTTAGGAAACAGAAAAATTAAAAAAGACATGATTCTTAATCTCAAGGACCTTATTGTCTAGTAAAAGTTCATTTCCAATTAAGAGAATTCACTTGCCAAGAACATAAGTCTACTTCTGAGAAAAGCAATCTGCATTGATAGTTCACTTGTCTGGGACATTGGTCTTCTCATATTTTTCAGAAAAGCAGTTACTGAAATTAAGTCTGAGTTCTGAGATAGCACTTGCTCTTTTAGGTATAACTAGCTGTGCAATATTGCAGCAGATGGAGAACATATTATACTTTAGTGATTTGAATGAGAAGAATTTTGAGGTTATTAAATGTGGAAATGTGGTTTGGGTCTAAAGGACAAATGTTATTTATATTATAATAGCCAGAAGATGAGAATTGATCGCTAATGACAAATTAAGTTGGGTTCATTTACAAAGGGGATAAAGTCTGATGAGTGAAGAGATATACAGAAGGAAAGAGATGAAACTTGACTGATTGGTCGGCCATATGAGCTCTTGGTTCTAAAGCTAATATCCCTGAGTTCAGATTCTGTTCTTAGTGTGTTCTTTCTTAAGGAAGTCACTTAAATTCCCTAGGTCTTCATTTTATCATCTATTAGATGAAGAGGTTGGACACATGAAGTCCTTTCAGCTCTAAATTTATGATCTGTGATTAATAACTTTATTATGTTAGTCACAGGATCAAAGAGTCATATCTATTAGGTCTGAAACATACATTAGAGGACATTCAGTCTAACCCCCTCATTCCAGATGAAGTAATTGAAATTAGAGTAGGTTAAGACTCGCCTAGTGGCCAGAGTAACAACAATTAATAAGTGTAAACAAGTAAAACTGCACAAAGGACAAAACAAAGCTCAAAAGCATCTCTTGTCTTTTTTTCTCATTTGCAACAGCATGGTTTTGTTCTTCTTTTTTGTCCAGTTTGTCTGTGCATCCAGACAAAACAGCTAAGGCACAAAACCCATGCATCACTTAAGGACATCCCACTGACAAGAATACTGAAGTGATGGAAGCCTGTTTACGAGAACAGATGGAATTAGAAACATTTTATCTGACCTGAACATAAAGTCAGATTAGAGTTGAGAACCAGTGTAAAAATATAGGCTGGGTAAGGCAAGAAGGAATTTTGAATTCAAAGTTTAAATTGGATTCAAGGTTTAATGAATGGAATAACTATTTTGCTGTCCACCCTGATCTAAGATGACAAATCTGTGAAAAACCTGAATGGGATCCTTTTTTATTTGATTCTATTTTTTTTGGTATAATCCCATTCAAAAAGGCTCCCATTTCTCTTATATTAAGTAATTATGTTCCAAAAGGATAAAAAAGCCTGTCAAAACCTCCCATAAAGTTCTTCATTCCTTTTGCTGATTATTTTTCACAATCTCTCTGACTCTTCTAACCTTTTATACTGTGACCATAGAAATGTGAAATCGCCTGGGCTTTTCCTTCCAATTACTTTTTTATAATGAAAGCTACTGTCATATGGGGGAGGGAGAATGTCTAACTATTCAAGCAATAAACTATTTCTAAGGCCTAAATAGCCCTCTTTTTTCATGTTTTAAAATGAAATATTTTCTCTTTAACTCAGAAGTCTCATTGCGGCATAGTAATCTTGCCAGGGTAACCCTGGGTTCTTGTAGATTATTCTCAAAAAAAGTTGGTGTCTGACATCCTAACCAAACTCTTCAATGCTTTCATGATGGATTAACTGCATGTCAGTCTAGCTACCTGATTTCATTAAACTGGTTACCAGAAGGCTTAACAGCAGATGAGTGATTATTTTTGTCGTTGGCAACTTATGAAACTATTATGATGTGGAAAATTTTTCATCTGTATTAGTGGAGATAATAACCATGTTTATGACAGAGCAGATAAATAATATTAATTGCCATTTATATTGTGCTTGATTTATATAGTTCTTCATTCCTAAGATATCTTATGTTTAATTTTCCCCATATATGAACATATGTATATTTGTCAACAAATTTGCAAGGGACTGAACATGTAGAATCATCACTTTTTTCCCTAAGTCTCTGGAATAATCAGTTTACATAGCCCCATGAACTTTGTCTCATATATGATCAATTTAAATTAATTCAATCAATAAACCCTTAAGTATCTATTATGTGTTAAACATATAGTAGTTGCTGAAGACACAAAATTAAAAAAAAACAGTCTCTGTTTTCAAGGTAGTTACATTTTACTGAGGGAAAGCAACAACCACAATAATCAATTAAAAAGCATGTTTAAAGCACCTACCATTTGCTAAGCATGGTGCCAAGTGTTCTGAATTCAAGGACAAAAATGAAGCAATGGTTCCTGACTTCAAGGAATTTATATTCTAGCAATAAATAAATTTTTATATATTTTAGATATAAATATTGGTATATTACATATATATATATGTTTGGATATTACTAATTAATTTCTGAAATCATGAAATGGGAATAGGCATACCCAGTTCTTTGGGTGCTCATCAAGAAACACTAAGATGGACAGTGAAAAATCAGTCTGCTATCACACTTTAATAAGGCAGAGGGTTTAGGTATAAGCAATCTTTTTTCAAAAGACAAGCTATGCAAGGGGCTGAGGTGAATACAGAAGCAGATGACTGGGGGATGGGGGTAGGGATCAAACCGTAGGTGTAGGCAGCATGGGGAAAAGAATGGAGAGGGGAAATATTTATATAACAATGGTTCAGTATTGGAGGCACTCAAGCAACATGGACCCTTAGGAGATGAAATAATATGTAAGTGTGAAAAACTTGAAGACTCATTTTTATTTTTTTTGGGGGGGGACTCTTTTATCCATTTCAACTTGGCTTTAGTTCTTTAATATATCCAAATCATCTCAAAGTCATCAGTAAATCTTTAAGGTTAAACTGTCTACCTACTCTCAAAATTATTAGAATTATTTGTTGTTCTGCTAATCTTATTGCTGATGTCTGGAACTTAACTGAGAATAACTGAGAAAGCTATAAGACCAAAAGGCCCCTGACAGAAGATCTATACGCTTCTTTTGATTTATTCCATGGCATTAGGATGTGATTTTTATTTACGATGTGATAGATTACAAATTATGTTGCTTTGATCTGTGAAATAGTCTTTATATGACTTCTAGATTCCATTTGCAGTCCTCCTTTAATCTATTGTTAATGGCTACCTATATGCATATATACTGTCTAGAAGCAGGGTTAGTAGCACTGGCCAGGGGAACCAGAACACGATAGAATTTTAACACCCACATATGTATTTGTAAGTAAATGCACAATATGCATGTATGTAATATATGTATATGTGTGTGTGTGTGTGTAGTTTTATATATATATATATATGTATATATACACATTTAATTTTCATGGTATATAGAGTATTATATAGAGTCATCAGGAAAGGCATCTTGTAGGAGGTAGCATTTGAACTGAATCTTGATATCTTCTCCTATTAGATATTGAATTAGGAGAAAATGTGGTTCTAACACCATGACTTTCAAAGCTATGATATGAACTATGTTTTAACATCTTTTTATTACATCATGATTCATAAGTGTTTTGAGTTTCCTTTCATTTTATTGTAGCAAAATGCTAATTATAGAGAAAATTTTAAGATCTGAATATATGCATGCTTTTATGTATTCTCAAAAATTACAAGCTATTTCTTAGTTTTGTCTAAAAATACTGTTGTAGATTTCCAAATGTTTTCTAAGAGTTCTTTAGTTTAATTAAACTAATAAATACTGCACATAAGGTATGCTTGACAAAGTAAATAGAATTTGCATTGTTTTTAAACAGTTGAAACTATGAATCTATATTATCCTCAGCTATAAAACTGCATTTTGCTTTTGTAACAGCTGGGCCTCTTTGGAAAAATGTTAATGCTACAAAATATATTTTTGTCACTAACTCAATGACATCTCAAAAATATTTATGTGAGAAGAATTCATCAAATTGAATTGAGTCATAATTGGTACAGTTATGGAAAATCTATAGGACAAATGGATGTCTTGATTAAGGTCACATTATTAACTGCAAGGGTGTGATCAAGTTCAGAGAATTCAAACTCTCAACCCTGATTCTGTGATCCAGAACAGTCTTAAATGTGGCTCAAACCAGATTAAATAAAATTGGAAATTTTTAACAAAGTAAAAACACAATTATAATATAGATAATATTAATATGTGATTTTCCAAGACAATTTGTGCCTACAGAGATTTTTATACATGATTTAGTGATTCCTGTTTCTATTTGAGTTTAACACTACTGATACTAGTCCATGAGGAAACTGAGTCAGAGTAAATGGCAGAGTTGGGATTTAAATCTGACTCAAAATATAGAATGTATCAGAAGTCTTAGTACAATTTTAAGATATCTAATTTCAAAATGCATGAAAATTTTTGATATATATATATCAAAAATTTTCATGCATTTTATATATATATTACTTTCTCCATTTGGTTAGCTGAAACATCAGTGTCATAGTATGTAAAAGTGTTTGTCATATTTCTAAATTTCTTCCATTTGAGGTGTTTCATGTTCTTGTTTTAAGCCTTCTCTGTGTTCCTGTGATATGTTCATTCTTTAGAATATTTTTTCTAACCAGAATTTTTTTTTGAATTTTTTATAATCAGGCTCATTTTTAGGAAAAACATGCATGAGTGGGAGAAGACTACTTTAAACAAATGGAAGGAAATGGAGAATTTGAGCTGTAGAATTTTCATCACCAAATTAGTTATTATGAAATTAAATCTCAGTGGTTTCATTTGCCAGAGAAACAAAAAAAAAAAAACACAGTCATGAGATAAAAGGCTTAAAATGATGAATCAGTACCCTGGTCAGGGTACTGAAATGAATAAGTCCTGTCTGTACTATGGGAAGGCACAGCAGAACAGCTTGCTGCCCAGTTGTATCACCATTACAGTATTGTGGGGATAATATGTGAAAGATTGAGGTAGAGGAAGATGGTAGTTTATTGGGAATAGTGGCATATAGGTTGGTATTGTGGGGCTTCATAGCATCTTTGGTTGTTTTCAGAGGGTACCTCAGACCCATTGAGCTTCCAGGGTATGAAAAGTATATGACTGCATTGTCACAGGAGCCTAGGAAACTTCCTTAATGAAGAGATGTTCCTATGTTTCTTTTAATAAGTCAAACTTCAAGATGGTACCCAGGAAGCTTTGTGCTGGACTGTTTTCTGACTATTTAAGCATCTTTTATGTTATAGCTATATTTGGTAATTCCCTAGAGATCAACCTTCCTACATTTGGGTCTGTGATAATAAGACCTTCATAAGATGATAATATTCCTGAGCTTTCACCCATACACCTAGGAGGTAGATAATTTGAGAGACTTACCAAGTGGAACATGATTCTGAGAGTGCATGCTGCTTGTTTGATTCCTATTCTCTATGTATATCTGTAATATTTGTGGGGTATATGAGAAGTTCAGGGAGGATCACTGCCTCTGTGTGAAGGCTTGCTGAGTCTTCTTCAGAGGTGTGCATCCACTTTTGGTGTCCTCTCATCCAACACTCAGCTGTGACCTAAAAAAGCTGTAGCATCTGCAGCATCCATACCCAAATGAAACCAATTTTGTAGATGGGTAACCAACAGGTCTCAAAATCATTGGCGAAGTAGGGGGATGTCAATCCCTAGCATGTGAAAACTTTCCCCAAAAGAATGGGTGAATGAGAACAATTTGTTCCAATGGCCACGAAGTTGGTTGAAGCAGGTGCAGTGGGGTTTGGTCAGGCATTGAAATTGACAAGGTCATGTGGTGTCTTCTGGGCCAATACCTGGTGTCCGCTTTTCTTACCATTGGACTTCAATGATTCTAGAAGGGAGAATGAGACTGACCACTGTGCAACTCTGCTTCACTTAAATCCAATTTAGGAACAGGTCTAGACATCATCCTGTGATGTCATTGGTCCTCTTTGAACTGAGCAGCATCATTTAATTATCATCATATTGGTATTTATTGACATTATATAGGGTAGAGATGTAGGGAGGTCAAGTTTAAGACAAAATTTTGAAATATAAAGAAAGACACAAGCATCCTCAATCTTTCCTTTCTGTTCTTTTATCTATTGTCCCCCAGAGAATCTTTCCCATTCCAAAGCCAAGAAACAGGAAGATCCTCCTGTCATCTTGTTCCTCCTTCTAAACTGGTTTTTAGGGAAAAATATTTAATATTCTATCTATAAAGTAGGTATGTCACTGAATTATCTTTCTCAAGGATATTTCCATTATATGTGGAATGAAAAAAATCATCCTTTGTTATGAGTATTTTCCCATCATGTAAATGTGAAAGCTATATATCTTTGACAGTGTTTTCAGGGAATATTCTTAGCATTCATAATATATTATATAGGTGATAGTCAATTCTGCCCATGTGTAAGACACACCCTGGAATAAGTATCACATGTATGCATATTTATACTCCTTTGAAAAGGTAATAATAGTGACTAACCATATTTATGTATTGATTTAAGATCTACTAAACATTTTCCCAATAACAACCTTATGAGGTCTATAGTGTAAGAGTTATCATCCTCATTTTACATAAATCCAAGAGATAATGTGATAATACAAAGCTAAGCATTAGAACTGGAATTCACATTTTTTTCCTATCCCAAGTTCATTTTGTAATACAAGGCATCTGCATGTGAACTACATATACTTAGAATAGTATGGGGTGAAGAAGGAATGATAGAGGATAGTTTTGGCTGTGATTTTGATAATTTCTTTCTTTTTAACTGGCAATTGTTGTGTTGTTTATCCTTTGTTCTTAAAGAAGACCAATGACTTCAAGAGGGAGATGTCTTGACTTATAAGTGAATTAGATTTAAATGAGGCAGGGCTAGAGAGGACTTGACCATACTAAAGTATAGCCACTGCTGAAGTAGAAAACAGCCTGAAAGGTAGAAGAGCTACAAAGTGAGCCCAAAGAGAGCAATAAATACATATTTCTGTGGGATTTGAGTGGTTCTCACCCATGTGATGTACCTGTTGTCAGTGAGATGTCAGTTACTTTCTCATGTCATTAGAATGCCAACTCAGCTAGGATAACAGCTGGGATGGCTCTTTGTTTCCTCTAATACTGCACACAATGAAAAAGTTCAATAAATATTTTGAGTTACAACTGGTAGCACAATGTGCTCCTTAGAGAATTGGCACAACACTTTTTCTCTACACACGTTGTATTTAAATTTAATTTAGTTTCCCTAGATACCTTTTCCATGAACTCTCTATTTTAGTTCTTCCCTTTTAAGACAGCTCTCTTTATGGATTCTCTCACAAGCTTTATTGCTTTGACTGTATTGATTTCTTTGGATGGATTCTCCTAGCATTGATTCCCAAACAATTCCATTTATCTGCCTTCAGAGACTTTAATGCTGATTTCTGTTATAACTTTTTCCTCTCCTTCATTTTTTTGTTTAGAAGGTTTAATTATTTCTGGTACTTTCAGTCTTTAGATTTGCATGACCACACATGTACATATATTACCTATACACAACACATATGATCACAAACATATGCATTTTAGTGTAAAAGTTCCACCCCCCCAAGCTGATTTGTATCAGTTGTGGTCTTAGAGGGGAATTGTGTGGTTGTGCCCTAAGAAGATGCAAGTGGTTGTTTCAGTGTGTCTTGTGAAGATGCAGATAATTTTAAAGGATATCACTGCATTTTCTTTGTTTTTTTATGGGCAGTATGATGTAATGGGTAGAGCCCTGTTCAACATAGTGGTACATGTCTATAATCCCTACCAACCAAGAGAATGAGGATCGTGGAGCTCTGGGATGTAGTGAGCTAAGCTGATCAGATGTTGGCACTCAATTTAGCATGAATATGAAAAAACCCTGATTGCTGTGCTAAGGAGGGACCTAATCTCAATTTGTGTAAGGACAGGGGTGGAGGGGTATGAGGGGGGGAGGAGTGGAGGGGAGAGGATGATAATATCAACAACAATAATGAATGATGTATTAACTTGGAGTCAGGAGAGTTCTGGGTTCAAATTCTAATCCAATACATACTGGATGTATAACCATGGACAAGTTACTTAATTTCTTTATATCCTCACTTTTATCACCTATAAAATGAGGATCTTGGTATCTGTAGTAACTTTTATATTAATATTGTAAGGTTCAAGTGTCATTGTCTTTAAAACATTGCAAACCTTTAAACACCATATAAATGTAAACTTATTGAATTGTAAAAGGTGAGGAAATAAAAACACCTGAGATGTTCAAGCACTGTGCTAAGTGCTTTATAAGTATTGTTGTTTGGTTTGCACAACATGGGAAGTAGGTATAGTTATCATCTCCACTTATAATTGAGGAACTGAGACAGACCAAATTAAGTAACTTTGTGTCCAGGGTCACATAGTTAGAAAGTGTCTCGGGTTGAATTTGAACTCAGGTCTTTCTTACTCCAGAATCAGTTCTCTATCTAGCTGTAAGATCATAAAATCTAGAAAAAAGTTGGAGATGTTCCAATAAAATAACTTTATTTTATATATCATGAAAGTGAAACTAAAACAGGTTAAGTGAAATGAGTATGGTTGTGTGGAATGAGCACTGTGTTTGGAGTCTGAAGACTTAGATTCAATCCTAACTCTACTACTCTGTGTTTTTAGGACAGCCTTAACTCTTTAGAACCTCAGTTTCTCTCTCTGTCACATGAAGGGGTTGGATTATATGAGGCCCTTTCCACCTTTAAATTGTCTTCTCTCCTAAGGGATGTATCCAAGGTTCTATCAGGAGTTAAATAAAGGAGTTGGGATCTAAACCTAGATCTTCTGACTTGGAATTCAGTGAAAAGAACTTCAGATTTCATTTTTATTGTGATTTGTTTATGTGGATGCCTAATAAATGTTTCTTATATTGCATTGAATTGAATTTTCTGTTTCTCATTCATGTAAATGAAGAGGCTGCAATAAAGTGTCCTGGAGATGGATGAACTAATAGATATGAATTTCTTATGCACTGGTAATACAGTTTTGAAAATGATCATTACTTAACAGGTACTATATCTTCAGAGAAAAGTTGGAATTAACTTTAGTGATATACTGCTTCATTAAAGGTCACTATGTTAATAATGGAACCAAAAGTACTATCTGTTAAATGTAAGCTGAAGAGTTTCTCCTATAGGCCTAGAAGACAGTTCAGGATTCTGTGGGGTTTCTCCTGAAAAAGATGATTATAGAACTCATGCCTTCCCAAAGCCAAGGACTGCCATTCTTCCCCTGGCCTTAGGTATTAATGATGTCAGCAGATATTACAGATGAAATATCAGAGTCTGAACCTCACAGATAAGGAAAATGAAAACTGCTTTGATCTTTCTTTGCTTTAAAGTATTTTTCCTTTTCAATTTTAGTAGGGTTTAAATTAGATGAGAGTACAGTAGATTTGGCATCTATTATTTTGGACAAAGGTGGTTCAGTTAGGACTAGGGAGTTTATATTTGAGAGATAAATTTCATAGAATTTGGAACTAGTTGATACCTCAGATATATTCTACTCTTATCCTGTAAATTTCCAGATGAGGAAGATAAGGATATTTGAGGCTTAGTGACCTGTCCAAAAATTACACAGGTGGTAAGTAGAGTCTAAATCCATGCTCAGTGTTCTTTCTGTCATTTCATTACATAATATGTTTTGGTTTGCCATTCAAGCTATAATTTTTATTCATCTTAAAGTTACAAACCATATCAGGATCTCATAAAATAAGAACAATATCACTTCTGAATTTCCATATTAAAAAAGACTAAATAAATAGTGGATAAAAGATTCTATTGCTTATTTCAGCTTCTCAAGCTGTTCAGCCAGGTTCAGCATCACTTAACTTTTGTTTTTGGCTTAGGTGACTGAAATCTGGATCCCCAAGGAAATGATGGTGGAGGTAGGGGACAGCAAGCATGGTAATCACAGATAATGAAGGAAGTCAGACAAAAAGCTTCTGCTATAGGTTAGACTATTCTGGGAATTGCCTATGTTTAACAAGGAAGTAACCAAATGTCCTGCTCAATGTAGGACTTATCTGGGTATCTGTACAGATGGGATATTTAATCCCAAATTGACTGAAATTAAGATATTTGTTGGGCCTTTGCATCATGAACCAGATTTGGGGGTATGGAGTAGAAAAACATTGATAAGTGCTTACTGCATGGCAGCCACTTTTGGTAAAGTCATTCTGGAAGGCAGGCTCAATCAGTTGTGAGTAACCAACAGGCCTCAAGTCCATTAGTGAGTTGAATTAGGAGTGTGTTTACACCAAGCATGTGAAGGCTTCCTCTGGCAGAATGGATGGATGACAATTTGTTACAACAGTCATGAAGGTGCTGAAGTAGGTGCTGTGGAATGCTTCATCAGACAGCAAAGATGCCAAGGTCATCCACTGCATCATAGACCATTTACAATCCTGCCACTGGACTTTCATGACTCTGGAAGAGAGAGAGAGTAAAGCTGACAACTTTTTGCAAGTCTACCTCATTTAAATTCTGTTTTTTTTTTAGATTTTTGGCAAGGCAAATGGGGTTAAGTGGCTTGCCCAAGGCCACACCTAGTCGCCCTACCTCATTTAAATTCAAGTCAAGACATCATGTCATAGGTCCTTTCTAAATTTTTTCCCTTCTTTTATTTATTTTTTCCCCAATTACATGCAAAGATAGTTTTCAACAACCATCCTTTTGTAAGTTTTTGTGTTCCACATTTTTCTACCACATTCCCTTCCCTCCCCCTCCCCATAGCAGTGAACAATCTGATATGGATACAATTATGTTTAACATATTTTTATATTAGTCTGGTTGTGAAAGAAGAATTAGAACTAAGGGGGGAGGAATGAGACAGAAGGAAAAACCATGAAAAAAACTTTAAAAAGTAGACATAGGGGGTGGCTAGGTGGCGTAGTAGATAAAGCACCGGCCCTAGCTGTGTGGCCTTGGGCAAGTCACTTAACCCCGTTTGCCTTGCAAAAACCTAAAAAAAAATAGATATAGCATGCTTTGCTCTGCATTCAGAAACCATAGTTTTTCTCTGCTTGTGAATGTCATTTTCCATAACAGGTCCTTCAGGATTGCCCTTAATCACTGATCTATTTTGAAAACAAAGGATGAACAACAAGGACAACTATGCTAAGTGTTGAGACAATTTTTGCTTTCAAAGATATACTACTCTGATAAGGGAGGTAAGATCTGCGAGAATTCAAATAGAGAGTGGGTATCAAGGTCCACAGATCCTTCAGATGCTCCTTTGGGAAGGGGAGATCCCGAAGGTTTTGGGGTAAAAAGAAGTAATAATAATGATAATAATAATAATAATAATAATGATAATAATAATGATAATGATAATAATGATGATGATAATAATGATAATGATAATGATAATGATAATGATAATGATAATACTACTACTACTACTACTAATAATAATGAAAGATCCTCTTCCTGTTCAACAGGCCCTGTCCTCTTGGGCTCTACTATAGTAGACTCTAGATAGACATGGTTTAGAGTGGGACCTTTGGGGGAATAAAGGGTTCAGGGTAATAATGTTTCTCATACTTACAATTTATATTTCTTAAGAAATGCTACCAAAATGTTGTTCACATTCTCTTTGAGTGGTATGTAGCTCAGCACCACATACTATTTAATGAGTTTAACCTATCCTGAAATAGGGCAGGGAGACAATTATGCCACCTCTTGTAATTCTTTGACACTATGAAATTGGCTGAATAAATATTGGACCATTGTCATAGAAAATAAATAATTTTTTGACTAGGGATCATTGAAAATAGACAGGAAAGAATACTTTTATCTCCAACAGGACAAATATATCTCTTTTTTTTTTTCCCCAAGACAAAATCTCCATAATTCACATGGCCTAGGAGTATGGTGGTAACTCACAGGCCTAATCTCACTACTGATTGGCATGTGAGATTTAACCTTTTCCATTTTCACTCTGTTCCGGTCACCAGTCCTCAGAGAGTCTACTCCTGGTGATGGTGGGGGGTTGCCTAAGGATATTGAGTTTAGCATGGATGTTCAATGAGCTCAGCCTCCTCGGGAGCAGGGATTGTGTGTTGTTGTTATGTTATTATCTAGTAAAATATCTCATTGGAAAAATTACTGATTTAGAAAATAGATTGAGGTTATAAAATTTAAGAATTATTGAACTACCTGAGAGTCATGATAAAGAAAGAGCTTATACATGTAATCATAGTCAGGATTACACTAGATTTAGCAGTTTTTACTTTAAAGGATTAGAAGTTTTAAAATATGATATTCCAGAAGGTAATGGAACTAGAATAACATCCATGAATAACTTACTTAGCGAAACTGAGTGTAATTCTTCAGGGAAAAAAAAAAATTGAACATTTAATCTTAGTTTTCTCTTTTAATTTTAAAAAATTGAAGACAAAAGATTTCTTAAATCATATTTTACACAGCAGTTCTGCTTCTTAAAGCAATCAAATCCTATTTATGTTTGCAAGATAATGATAAACACTCTCTACAGGTATATCATTTTCCTCCTCCTTTAAGTTAGAGATGACCCAGAGTGATAATATTTATCAAGGCAGAGCAGAAACAAATTCCTTGGATCCATATTGCTTCAAACTCCTGTCCTCACGGTAATCTAGGAATTAAGTCAAGTCAAGGATATGTTTGGCTATATATGTGATAGGTCTTCTGTTTTCCCTTGAACCCAATGACTTATACTTAACTCCACCTTTGGAACTCAATCAATAGGAAATGGAAATTTTGAAGATGGTCAGTATATACATTTCTGCAAACTTGATGCTGTGAAGAGTAAAGATCAGGAGAACACAAAAGGAAAATAGAAGAGAAATGGATGTATACCCTTAAAAAGAATCTTTAGTACCTTATAAAGTAGGGAATTTTTTTTGAAACCTTATTTTCTTTGATATAGAATGGAAAAATTTTTATGAAGGCCACAAGTTCAAAGTTTTAATTTCTGTTCTTTTATAGAATGCAAAACTCAAACCCCTCTATAATTTGATTATAATTCTGTCATCATAAGGGAAAATTTGAAGAAACTATAGGACATAATCATAGGATCAGAGGAATCTATTCTTTGCGCGCTATTCTGGCCCACTGGCTGATTCAGGAACTAGTCAGTTGCTTTTCACTGTCACTGTGATAGCAGTAAGTTTAATAGACATTAACAGCTAGTTGTTTATCTTGTCCAAGTTGATCCCTGTTCTGATCACAGAGGAATGAAGACAGGAAAATGGTTCCATTCAGCACTATTTATTCACAATCTAAATTGTGTAGAAAGATTAGAGATAAGCTTTCCCTCCCTCATTTGCAAATAAAAGGTTTTGATTTTCTTTGTATATGTTCCCTATTCTTTTAAGATCTTACTCTGTCTTGGGTTTCCCCTCAGTGCAGTCAATTTAAATTAAGTTCAAATGATTTCCTCAACTTTCAGAGTCCTTCCATTGCCTGCTTTCTATATACCTCCCTAATTTCATTTTGCTTTTATAAGGTCCTGATCCTCTAATCCAGAAGGTTAAGACCTATATACCTGGGAATTAGAGGATCAGTTATAATAGTCCTTGTAGTACAACAATCTCTTGTCAAGTATTTGGTGAATAGTGTTCCTTAAGACTTTAAGCATCTTAGATTACAGTTTACTGAAATAGAATTATTCCACCATAGAAATCATATGAGAGAATATTGGTATTAAAAAGATAAGCCTTTATTTCTGAGGTAGTTAAAGGACTTGGAATTTCCTGAAGGAAATGTAGTCTTCTCATTTTAATTCTCTGTTCCCTTCCCACTTTATTGTCTGTTTATAAAGTACTATATGTTTCAACTATTATTTGTCTATTCAACTATGTGTCATTATCTAGAATTAGCAAACTTTTTCACAAGGGCCAAATCTAGCATGGTATGTCCTGTAAGCTAAAAAAACTGACATTCTTATGGGTCGTATTGAAGCAGATAGTAGCCTGGATTTGGATTTTAGAGTCATAATTTGTTGATTGCTGATCTAGGCAATAGATATAACATTTTTCATTCACTATGTCTTTCTTCTTTGAATGATCAGGTCAAATTGAACATTAAAATGTATGGGTTTTTTTTTTTCATTTAATGGGTGTTAATATTGTCATGGAATTTTTTTGTCTCTTTATCCTTTGCACCCAAAGCTAGTTTGAATCAGGAAGTCCTCAACTCAAATCCAGTTTTAGACATTTACTAGTTGTGTGAATCTGTGTAAGTCAGTTAAACTGTCTGCCTCAGTTTCCTCATCTGTAAAATGTAGATAGTAATAGCACCTATCAATCAGGTTATTGTGAGGATAAAATGAAATAACTTATATAAAATATTTTGCATATCTTAAAACACTATGTAAATGCTTCATATTATTATTAGCAAAAATTAAATATAGTTTAGCAGACAACCAAAGATTCTATTGATAAAAGTCATTCTTTAATTGGAAGACTGTACTCAGACCACTATTTGTGAGAGTAGAGATCACAATTAGTAAACAGATGGAAAAAATAATAATATTGAGAAAAATATATGGTATATACACATGGAACAATGTGGTCCTGAATTATTTAAAATAATCAAAATGAAAAAATATAATAAACAACATAGATTACAGAAAAACATTCTAAAATTTTTATTCAGAAGTTGAGCAAATAGAAATGAGTTGTCTTAATAAAGAGTCAAAAAGAGCCTATGAAATAAACATTTGACTTACTTGCCAGTTGGCAAGTAAGCATTCTGTGGTGGTTCCAAAGATTATGAACAAGAATTGTGGAGAGGGGGGAAAAAAATCATAGATGCATTGTGATCTGCATTATTGGAGGGAATGGTGAAGGTCATGGATCCATTTAAATATCCTTTCAAGGTTAATAACAATCAAACTGGTAAATCACCTCTAATACAATGGAGAGATGCATAGTTGCGATAAATATATTATGGCAAATTACCAATGATGATGATGATGATGACCATAAAAAATATCTTAAAAATTGTATCTAGGAAGTGCATGGTCAGAAAATGGATTGATTGGGACAATTGCAATTTCAAAGTGTCTAAATATCTAGTTTGTTATAGGTCCAATCATCTGGATGATTAAAATCTTAACTTTTAATCCAAATGTTTTAGCATTCATAGCAATAATTAACATTTATATACTGTTTTAATATATTTATGTATATGAGCTTCTGTATGTTTTCTCATTCAATCCTCATTTCAGTCCTGTGAAATAGCTGCTCTTAGTATCCCCATATTACAGATGAAAGGCAGATAGAAGTTAAATGAAATGCCCAAGCTCTCTCAGATGGTTTTTGTATGAGTATGGATTTGAAATTAGGTCTTCAGGATTCATCACTCTAATCTCTGTGTCAGATGCTGCTATTCTTTTATTTTAGAGATAATATAATTAGATGGTGAGGGAGAGAACTAGGTCAGAACTTTATTTAATCAACCAACGAATAATCATTAAGCACTTGCTATGTACACAGCGACAGTACTAAATGATGGAGATACAAAGAAAGAATAAAAACTCAGGTCATGCACTCAAGGAGCTTGCATTCTAATGGAGGAGACCACTTGCAAGCAATTATATACATACAAGATATTTATTGTGCAAACAGAAGGTAATTTTAGAAGCAAAGCATTAGTAATTTGAGGGACTAAAAAAGCCTCCTGCAAAAAGTAGGATTTGATCCAAGAGTTGAAAAAAAAGTCAGGAAGCACAAGCGAGTGAGGAGTGAGAGCATTCCAGGTATGGTATACAAATCTGCAAAGAGGAACCGAATCAGGAGATTGAGTATCTTCTGGGAATGAGGAAAAGCAAGCAAGTTAGTATAACTAGATCATAGAGTTTATGGAGCGGAGAAAAAAATAAGAATATTTGAAAAGTAAGGGCCAGGTTATAAATGGTTTTAAATATTTAACAAATGTGTTTGCATTTGAAGCTGATGATAGTACTCAACTTTTTGAATAGGGGAGTCATTTGGACAAAGCTTGAACTTTAGAAAAATCACTTTGGCAGCTGAGTGGAAGATAGACTGGAATAGGGAAAAATTTAAGGCAGAGAGATTAATTACAGGTAGAACAGTGTAATTTAAAGGATATTAGGAAAGTGCCCTACTCCAAAATAGTTTCTCTAAGGAATTAAAATATCATTATAAAAGATTTATTTGGATTCTGAATTTTTTTCAATTTTTAAGAGTCTCCCAATTATATTATTGGAACAAAAATATCTGATAGGTATTTGCTTGTTTGCCAAAGAAAGTTTTAAAAAAAAATTTATGAGTTTCTGTTTTGCTTACTGATACCATGTATAAATACAATATTTCACACTTAAAAGAACAGCCAGTTCATAAAATCTGATAGAATGGCCTTTTGATAGTGAATATGATTTGAAATGTTGCATAGCTGCAGATTCTGAGCAATAACAAAAGTCTGAAGAATTAAAGTCATAGGTTATCCAAAAGGCAAAGGAAAGATTTCATGATGGTTTTGAGCGAGCTACAGCAATGGTATCAAATTCAAATAGAAATAGATCTCTGTTGGTTTGATCCTGACTTAGAAAACCACAAATTCACATTAGGTCATTTTGTATTTTTATTTAATTTGCTACTCATGGTCCAATTAAATTATTTGCAAGGGACGGCTAGGTGGCGTAGTGGATAAAGCACCGGCCTTGGAGTCAGGAGTACCTGGGTTCAAATCCGGTCTCAGACACTTAATAATTACCTAGCCGTGTGGCCTTGGGCAAGCCACTTAACCCCGTTTGCCTTGCAAAAACCTAAAAAAAAAAGATGTTAAAAAAATTATTTGCAGCCTATGGAGTTTGATAACTCTAATCTATAGCAAATGAGGGAAGGAGATTATACAAAAATATTATAGGAGGTATCATCAAAGAGAGCTTATCATCTGAGAAACAATCTCTATCTGGAAAGGAAATTATAAATCACTTAGTCCAATTTCTTTTGCAGAGAATTTGTGACTTATTCAAGGCCATATACTAAATTTAGAATTTGGACCCACATGACCCCCTCTAGATTCCCATCCCTGTGGATTTGGATTATTTTGACTTTGTTAAAAAAGAAGGGAAGCTTATTAGGGAGGAGGGAAAGGTAAGTGAGAGATGAAAAAAAAAAGATTATCAATAGAACATTCCCCCTTTCCTTCTCCCCTTCACTGTCCTTTCCTCCCCTCCCCTCTCCTTCCTTTCCCTAAATTTTAGTTCCAAATTTTCTCCCTCTTTCTCTCATGATCCCCCTAATGCAATAAGCAATTTGATATTATGTATGTGCAATCATGAAGACTGAAGTAGAGAAGTGAACAGGAGTTGAACATAATCAATTGGTGCTGAGAGAAAGGCAAGCTGCTCTGAAGGGATGATGGCCTCTGTTGACCCCAGCTGATTGAAAGGGAGTCGAATTCAGATCCCTTTTCCAGAGTGGTGGAGATGGGTGCTGAGAGGCATCTAGTGTGGTAATATGACCAGAAAATCTGGAACCCAGGAGAGAGTTCTTTTCTGTGTGAAGAGCAGGACCATTCTGAAATGGATGACTTCCAGAAGGGCCCATGCCTTGGAAAGTATCTAGTATTTGCTGAGATTGAAGTCTAGGGATTGTAGCAATGGTAGAGTAGTATAATCCTATGAATGGTCGGCTGACATTCTCCTTGTTTTAAAGCTATTGCCAATTGCAACATACTGAAGAGTAGCTCACAATTAAAAGATGAAAGATTTGAGAAGGACTACCATAGTGATGATTAATCCATTGAGGGACAGGTTACTTTATTGGCACATTGTTATATTGTATAGACCAGTGCTTACCTGACTTTGATGATGTACCACAGTGCCTTGCTGATATAGGAGGAATTGAAATTGTTTAAGATCAAGAGATTCCTGCAGCAGCCATACCATCTCCAATAGTCCTATTTCTTATAAATCAGATCCTGGGCTGGAATGATTCTGGTAAAAGCAAATAAGAAGGATGCCTTGCATGGCACACCCCTCACTATAATAAGCATAATTGTACAACTCACACCTCCAGTGTTGTCCTCTTTGATACCAAAGGACTAGTATTAAGAGTGTAAAACATTTCTACAGTTCATGTTGTTGAAGAAGAGACAGAACAAAAGAAAAATTACAAAAAAGTGAAAATAGTATGCTTCTATTGGGATTCAAACTTCTCTGCATGTGGATAGCATTTTTCATCATGAGTCCTTTGGAACTGTCTTGGATCATTGTATTGCTGAGAAGAGGTTAGACCTTCAGAGTTGATCATGACACAATGTTGATACTTTTTATAATGTTCTCCTGGTTCTTCTCACTTTGCTTTGTATCAGTTTGTATAAGTCTTTCCAGATTTTTTGAAATCAGCTGGCTCGTTATTTTTTATAGCATAATAATCCATTATAATAATATACCATAACTTGTTCAGTCATTCCCCATTTTATAGGCACACATTATAAATTTTTCTAAGAAACTCTTACAGACCACCTATTAAGTCTTAGTGGGATTAAAATCTGAGATCCTTAAAGTACTGATCTATATACTCAAATAATTTTTTAGGATATTGATGAGAAGATATTTTTGGAAATGTCCTCAGAATATATTTTTCTGTGCTACAGTAATCCTAGGTGACTTTGGTACTTTTCTCAGTTGGCTAGTGCTTTTTTGACTGAAGATTTTGGACTATATTTCTGATATTGGTAAAACTAGTCTGGTTGAAATTCCCTAAGAACAGGATTGATTCAATCATCATAGCTCCTGACTCTGAATGTACAATATAGCTTTATGAGATTTCTTAATATAGTATTATAGTATTTTCATCTTCAGGGATAAGATTTTTATGCTCTTTTGCTGTATAAAATAATATTAAAATTGTTCTGTCACTTGGTTTTAATAAAAAAAGACTTCACAATATACAGAGAATAATATTTTTTGTTTTCCTTTGTGTCTGTCATCATACCACAGGAATTATGTTTTCGAAAAGACTTTTAACAGCAGAGTCCTTTTATGAGAGGAAGTAAGCAACCTTTTTATATCCCTTTTCTCCTACTTTACTGGGTCAAAAACAAAATGATAAAATCATCTGTTCAAGATTAATTTAAGTAACTCTAAGTCCTCTAATAATTAATTTGAGAATTTATAAAATATTGGTTAAAATTAACCTTGTAATTAAATTAAAAAAGAATGAAAAAAGAGCACCTTGAAAAAAATCAAGGCCCTCTAATCTAATTAAAAATAAGAAATAGATCTTGAAGGGGAGAGAATGAGAAAGAGTGAGGCAGAGAAAATTTGTGAGTGCAACAAAATATTGCAATACTGTTTTATTATCAATAGCTTCTCTAGCTGAATTTTTCCACCTCATCTCCATTTTTGAATTTGTAATAGGGAACGGAGTTGAATAAAAAAAATCAACATATGAGAAAAAGGGCATTTGGATCTGGGGAGAGACATGATTTTGTAAGATCTAACCTCCATTTTCACTATTATGTTAAATATTTAACAAACTTTCCTGTCATCAAAATGGGAAGGAATAATGTAATTTTTGGTTATGGTTTCACTAATGGTAACATTATTCAAATACCAAGGAATTTTTAGGTCACAAGAACACATTATAATTTTTGGGAACATAACAATAATTGGAATGGACTTGCTATAGCCATTCTGGAAAACAATTTGGAATATGCTTCAAAATTTATTCAACTGTGCATATCCATTGACCCAGAAGTACTACTGCCAGACCTATATCTCAAAGAGATAAAAGAAAGAAGAAAAGGTCTTAAATGATGAAATGATGGTAGCTTAAATTTTGATGTGAAGTAACTTAAATATAAGGGGATATGTAACAACGAGGGAACGGTTGAAAATGTGATAAGGTGCTATTATATAATAGGAAATGAAGAAAGCTATGATTTCAGAGAAACCCTGGAAGTTTTTTATGGATCAACGAAGAATGAATTAAACTGAACTAAGAGAATACTTTATTCTATAACTTTAACATTGTAATAATGATCTTGAAAAGAGTGGGAATTCTGATCTGTATAGTGATACATCATGGCTCCAGAGGACTGTTCAGGAAGAAGTTTAACCACCTTCTGATAAAGAGATGATGGATTAATATTCAGAGTAAGATACAGTTTAGAATGTGACTAATATGAGAATTAATTTTGCCTGACTGCTTGTTTGTTAATGGTTTTCTTTTCTTTTTTCTTTTTTTAATTGAGGGTTGAAGAGATGGGAAAGAGAAGGAATGGATATCTGATGGCTGAAAAAAAATAGAACTTAGTTTTAAAATAAAAGTAAAGGAAGAAAAATTTTTTAAAAAGATCACTGGATAAATGCCATGGACTAAAAATCCTCAGGGCAAGTGATCTCAAGAGGAATGGGAACTCTAAAAAATGAAATTAATACAGAAGGAATTAATTCCAGTAAGAAGAAAAAACTAGAGCTCTATGCAAAAGACCTATGTGAGGTACAAAGAGTTCACCAATAACATTTAAAAGTATGTTTGTAGAAGAAGGAAACAAGGACAGGTAAGAAAGAATGAATATTCAAGTATGGCATGATCATATTAAAATAGCTAGAGATCCTAATATTCAGAATGAGCTCTGTTGATAAAATAAGTTTAAAAAGAAAAGGCTTTATTTTCAACCTGTATGAGTAGAAAGAAGAGAATCATAGAAGGGAATAGCATTTTTGCTTAGAGTATATGGGATGATTGTAAATGGAAACAGTGTAGTGATTTCTATGTTGATCATCTTTCAACTTTAGGATTAAACTAAGTCACCTGATGATCTAATCATCAGTATGGTAATTTTATGGTGATGAGCTAACCAGTTTTTTCAGTATAGTAATATTTGATAATAAGGCTTCGACAGTAGGACAAAACTACCTTATAACTCTATTGTTTATGCTACTGAGTTCTGAAAACATACCCCCCCCCCCCCCAACTCAAGGACTTTGGTTTTTGGAACATCGTTGCATGAGTCAAGGGCATAATGCCACTGGATCACTAAGTAAGTTTTGTTTATAGTCAGAGCTAATTTGGTATCTGATCACCTTTGAACCTCTGACTTTTGTTCTTGATTGATTAATGAAAACATTCTTAGCAAATGTTTTTACTCTGGTCCATATTGCACTGGTCCAAGAATTCCACCTCTAGTGGCTGTCCCTCTTAATCATGGTCTCTGTGCTCAGAAGCAAAAAAAATAGAACTTGAGTCCTATTTCATTACTCCTAAATCAGGTATCCAGATAACTTGGGTTTGTTTTGAACAGTCATTTTTTTTCCAAAGTAAAGGCTTCTGACCAGCAGGATTCTCATCTAAGACCATTGAAGGGGTTCTTAGAAGCAGGGACTGGAGCAGGTGGTGGCTTGTCTCTCAAGCAGACTGCCAACTTGATCTCAAGCTTCAGTTATGAGCTTTTTAACTTCAGTAACTTTAATATATGTTCTCAAAGTTGGAATTACCTCAGCTGCTTAGCACTACACTTGTCCTTCAATGGATCTTTGTTAAAGGATTCAAAGTATACTCATTTCAATTATATAACTTCAAAAGTCTTGTATTGTTATTTTTTGTTAACATCACTGATTGAGAGTGACTAAGTTGTGTACCTGCTACCTTCCTTGGATGTCTTAGCCATATCTCAGAACTGTCCTGTTGAAAAATTATCAATATAGAAATCACCACACTGATTATTTAGACTATCGAGAGACTACTTAACTTTTCCTTAATTTTGGTAATTTGTTGCTTATATACTACATAGTTGTTCTGCTCAGCCTACTGTAGTGCTATGATGCCTTGTTTACATGGGAAGGAACATATCTAAATGATCAAGGTCTCTCATTGTTGGTTCTTGTCCTTCATCCTAAATGACATCATTATGTTTGAGACAAAGTACGGTGTGTCTGACTATGGCTGATCAGCCCAAAATGAGCTCAGAATGCTCTACCACAGGTTGTGCACAAATAGTCTGTGTGAATGCCTTACATTTGTCATGTTTCTTTTGTGTTGCTTCAATTCTGCCTTCTCATAGAGTACAGCACCCTCTCTGATGAAAGCAGCCATGCTTGATGATCCTGTGCTCCCCTGCTGCACAATCAGTTCCAGCGTTCTTAAGAAAGACCTTCAGGGTGTCCCGGTTTCACTTCTTCAGACTTCCTTGTGAGTGCTTGCCTTGTGTGAGTTCTCCATAGAGTAGTCTTTTTTGGCAAGCCTACTTCTGGAATTCTAACATCATGACCAGTCCATCATAGTTGCACTCTCTGTAGTAATGTTGTAATGCTAGGCAATTTACTTTGAGGAAGGACCTCAGTGTCCAGTATCTTCTCCTGCCAGGTAATCTTCAAAATCTTCCTAAGACAATTTAAGTGATTCAGTTTCCTAACATGGCACTGGTTGACTCTCCAGATTTCACAGGCATATGATAGTGAGGTCAGGACAACAGTTCTAAAGACCTTTAATTTGGTAGTTATTCTAATACCTCTCTTATCCCACACTTTCTTTTGGAGTCTCCCAAATACTAAGCTAGCTCTGGCAATGCCTGTTTTAACCTCATTGTCAATGTGTACCTTCCTGGAAAGAGCACTGCCAAGGGAAATGAACTTGTCCACAAAACTTCTCCATTTGCTGCAATCCACATGTGGATGGTATGATGCTGATTGATGGAGCACCTGTATTTTCTTGGTATTAATAGATCCATATTTTGTTGCATCTCTGCTTCAGAGGCTACATTGAGTGCACAATCACTTGCAAAGAGATCATGCACAAACGCTTTCTCCACTTTGGTCTTGGCTTGTAGCTTTTTCAAGTTGAAGAATTTTTCAACAGGGTGGTTGCTGACCTTGAGGCCATGTTCATTCTCAGTTAAAGTGTTTGATAACATGATTGAAAATATCATGCTAAAAAGCATGAGAGCATGGACACATCCTTGTTTCACTCCATTGGTGATTGGGAAATCAAGAGCATTGTCCACTATCCAGAATCTGGGGAAGCATACCATCATGAAATTGATGTACAAATGGATGAACTTCTTTGGGCAACCAGATTTTGACATCATTTTCCATAAAATCTCATGACAGTATCAAAGGCCTTGATTAGATCTACAAATGTTGTATACATATCTCTGTTCTGTTTCTGAAATTTTTCCTGAAGTTGACTGGCAGCAAACCTTATATTAACTATTACTTGGCCCTTTCTGAAGCCACATTGGCTCTCAGGGGTATTACCATCTTCCAGATGAAGGATCAGTCTATTGAGGAGGACTCTGGCAAGAATCTTATCAGCAATGACTAAAAAAAAAAGAAATATCCCTGTGATTGTCACAGGACAATCTATTTCCTTTTCCTTTTTAGAGATGGATGATGGGGGCATCCTTAAATTCGTGGGGGATAAACTCTTCATGTCATATAATCTGGAAAATTTCATTCAACTTTTGGATGGGCAATGAATCTTATAGAGTCATTGAAACCTTATAGATCTCAGCTGGAATAGAATTAGCATTTGGCACTTGCAAGGAGCCTAATGGTATTCCAAATCTCTTCTTCAGTTGGAATTTTGGCTAGGAAATTGACTTCAATTTGATGTAAACAGTCAATGACTTCTGCATTCATTGGTGATGGTCTGTGAAGAACACTATGGAAGTGTTCCACCCATCTCTTTAGGATCATGTCCATATTGTTAATCAATGTGGATCCATCAGCACTGAGTAGTTGAGATGCACCATAGGTCTTTGGCCCATAAATAACCTTTGGGCCATCATAAAAACATTTTGGTTTGTTACTGCATAAAACTGAATTTCATCTGCCTTCTTACTGAGTCAAGAGTTCTGCATTTCTCTACACTTCACTAATACTTTATTTTTGATGGACTTAAATGCTGCCTTCTTAGAAATGGATGACCTACCCTGCTGGCAAACCCTATGGAATTCTCATTTTTCATTTAGCAACTTCTGTATTTCCCCATCATTTTTCATCAAATCAGTCTTGACATTTACTAGTGTTCTGACCAAGATGTGCAAATGCAGTGCCATACACCAGATCACTGAAAGCTGCCCACTCTTTTTCTGCTCTACTGTTGCCAACTGTGTGTTGGCTCAGTTTTCCCTCCAAGTTAATAATAAAATGTTCCTGCTTAAAGGAGATACTCTGATCTTTTGACATTAATTCTTCTGATAGTCATTTTGCCTTCAGGTCATCTTATTTAACCTGGAGAGGATGAGTCTGTGATCAGTCCAGCACTCTGCACCATGAATTGCTTTTGTCATTCTCACATCCTGTTTGTCTTTTCTTCTTATGATCACATAGGGTGCATCCAGGAAGTGTTATTGTTTTTAGGTAAATGGAAGTTGATGTTTGTGATGAAAAGGTCATGAGATGCTCAAGTGAATATTGCAATTGCTGTTTCCAATTCCATTCCTCCCAAGGACTCCCTGCCATGTTGGTAATCTGAGCCTACTCTAGGATTAAGGTCACTATGAATCATGAGCAAATGCTCTTACATTGATGATAAGAATCTCTAGGTCTTCATAAAATTTTCCTTTACCTTCATCAGTCTTTGTCATGTTGGGAGCACAAGTACTGATAATGCTGGCATGCTGTTTTCTTGGAAATGATAATCTCATTGTCATGAGCCTGTCATTCACTCCCTTTTGTAGGCATTCAGAGATGTTGATAAGATTAGTTTTGATGGAAAAACCTACCTCAGCTGCACAGCCACTTTCACTGCAGCCATTCCAGAAAAATGTGTATCAAATTCTGAATTCAGTCATCTGGTCTTCATTTGCCAGTCTTTTTTAACTCAGGGCTGCTATTTCGATTTGATGGCTGCTGAGTTCTCTCAAAACAAGAACTGTTTGTCTTTCAAGTCTATTGTATCTTACATTGTCTATGTGTATGACTATTTGTACGTGTTCCATGTACCTATGATGAGTGGAATCTTCCTTGAAGAAGTTTTTATAGATTTATTTATGTCCTTACCACACTGGGTGATCCCCAGCTGCTGCCATAATCAGGCCAGGGTTGGGTAAGCAGACAATTTTAGCCACTTTTTCCAGCCCCTTCCTCACATCAGGAGGTAAGTTGTGCAATCCTTATAAGGGATGCTCAGACACCCAGGGATTTGCTGAATCTCACTGCTGCTTCAGTGGGGAAATGATCCTATGGCCTGGGCCTTATGTGTGCAGGGTTGTGACTACAAATCCCATTGTATTCACATTTGTTGCTTTTTCTTTACTGGCCTGTCAGTGCTGGACTTTGAGGAATGGTAAAATATGGGTGATTTTTTTTGACATGTGCATAAATTGGATTTAAGTGAAGTAGAGCTGCATGAAGTCAACCACCTCACTCTCTCTTTCAACCTCATCATGATTCAATGTCAAGACAGAATCAAGACAACTGGTGATGGTTCTAGATGTAGCAGATGACTTTGGTGTCTTTGATGTCTAACCAAGCTCTAAGCTCTCCACAGCACTTGCTTCATCTGGCTTCATGGCTATAGGAATGAAATGTTTTCATCCTCCCATTCTACCAGTGGTAGACTTCACATGCTTGGGGGAGACACCAAACTGATGAGTTTGAGACTCCTTTTGGTTATATTTAGCCTAGTTATAACCTGTCTGTAAAAATGGTTTGTGGCCTCTGTGCACGCTACAACTTTTTGGAGTCACAGGTTAGATGACTCAGGTGAACATCACAGGTGGAATGCAGCCCTTTAAGGGCTCAGCAGCCCTCATGCCAAAGATTCTAGTCTTCCTTGAACTCACCTTATACCCCAACTGCATTCAAACTATCACCAGTAATCCTGTTTCCTATATTAACAGGCCGTAGGGTATAGATGATTCTGGAAGAAGCAGTGAGAAGGGTGTCTTTTTATAACACTTCCCTTGCTTAAATCAACATAATGTGCATATCATGCCGTCTTTCACTTGATATCCTGATCTTTCTTGATTACAAAACTCAACAGCAGAATGAAAACAGAGAAGGCAGAATTGCTCAATTCTTTGTTTTTGTTTTTTCTGCCAAGGAGAATGGCCTCTTCACTATAAATGAGAGAGCAAAAATGGATAACAGAATGTTGATACCTCAAATATATAGATAGATACTAGTGGAGCATTCAGTTGCCCATGATCAGTTGAGGTCTCCAGGTCCAGATGAATGGTGTCCCTGGGTACTGGAAGGTATCATATACTGAGTCATTGTTATTCAAATTTTAAGGATTGTGGGAAAACAGGAAAAATAGCAAAGGGATGGAAAAGGACAAATGTATTGATTTTCAGAGAAGAAATGGCACGGAGTCTGCAAGACCCTTGACTTTGATTCCTGTGAAAATTTAGAAGTGATCATTAAAGAGATGTTTAATAAACATTTTAAGAGGAAAAGTTGATTAAAAGAGCTAGCATAACTTCATCAAGGAAAGTTTGTGACCTACTAACCTTATTTCATTTTAAGATAAGCTCATTAAGCTAATCAATTAAGAAAGCTATAGATAAAGTTTATCTGAATTTAGCCAAGCATTTGATAAGACATCTACTACTAGTCTTGTGGAAAAGATGCAGATATGTGAGCTAGAATTTCAATGGAGTAGATTCAGAACTGCCTCTATTGACTGGATTCAATTTATTTGTTAATGAATTAACATCAATTTGTCAGGAATTCCCCAATAGAATTTTCTAGGGATCTGTGCTATTTAACATTTAATAGTTGAGATGCTTGTCAAATTTGCAGATGATACAAACCTAGACTGGGTTGGGGAAGGTAAACTAGCATACTGGATGATGGAAAGAGCTTGACAGGTTAGAACACTGGAGGTGGGGGTGAATATAAAAAAAGATGTAATTCAGCATAGAAGTAAAGTTTTGTATTTAAGCTCAAAAATTTTATTTTACAAGTATAACATAAGGGAAGATATGATTAGAAATAGTTCCAAATGACTTTTTTGAATGGTTGAACCAATTCATAGCTCTAACAACATTGCACAATCATGCCTGCTGGCCCATATATTTGTCATTTCCTGAGGCATGGTTATCTGGTAGTTTCTCTGAAAAAGAACAGTAGATTTGGTGGCCTAAAAATGTAATGTGATCTTGTACTGTATTAAGAAAAGTATAATTATTGAATATGAGGAAGTGACAATTCCTCTGTATTCTGCTCTGGTCAAAGTTCTGGAAATTGCAATTAAGGAAGGACATTAGTAAAATAGAGAATTTCCAGAGGACATCCAGGATGGCAAATGACCTTGTGTTTATGTTGTATGAGGATTGAATGGAAGAAATAGAACTGTTTAGACTGGAGAAGAAAAGACATAGAGGTGAGTAGACATTAAAAATGTGTTCATATATTTAAAGAGTTTGCATATGGAAAATAGACAATGGATGGAAATTGCAAAAAAATTAATTTAGGCTTGATGTTAGCATCAAGTTCTTGTTAGCAAGAACTGTCTAACAATTATAGCTGTCCCAAAGTGAAATGTGATGACTCTGGAGGTGGGATGTGAACCTTTATTTGAGGTCTTGAAACAGACTGAATGGCTATTTGTCAGATCCTGGGTTCAAAAACACTCTTTTCATACATATCACCTACATTACTTTGAACATGTTACTTAATTTTCTTGGATCTTTTATGTAATATTTGGGAGTTGGACAAAATAGCCTCTTAGGCCACCTTTAGCTTTAGAACTGAATTCCTCATTATATAGCATTTCCTTTCAGGTATGGATTGGACTTGTTCCTTCTATCTCTAAGATTCTGATTCCTTGGACCAATTTGAATACCTTTTCTCTACTTTTTTTATTTCCTTAGCTTAATGATTTTTAGATCATTATATTCTACAGCCAAAAAAAAAAAGATCATTGAGATTTTTATAGTCTCTTTATTTAAGTTTGGACTTGCTACCATGTAATACAATTTCCTGAAATAGTGGAACCTAGTCAGTAGTAAAAGGAAAAATCAACTTTTAATTTGACAAAGTGCAATAATGTACATGACCATTTCTAAATGGTAAATTTAATAGCAGAAAATGAACATCAAAACATATTTTAAAGCCTGAGTTTTTATGATGGTGTCTATCTTTTTCTTAGTTGCTTTACAGCATTTTGAAAGTGAATGCTAGAAGACTTGTATTTAACATTTTAATGAGCCAGTGTCTAAATTGATTTCTTTGTGCCTCAATAGATACTATCTCTCTAGATTAAGTAACTACCTGATCTCACTATCCCATAGTAAATGAAAACTTCTGTTGTAATATTAAAGAAGAAAGAAATCCACACCTATAAGGGGTACCATACTGACTGAGAATTGGTGTGGTTTGGTAGATACAGTATTGGCTTTAGAGTTACAAAGCCCTAACTTTGGGACAATTGGTGGCACAGTGGATAAAGCACTGACCCTGGAGTCAGGAAGACCTATGTTCAAATCTGGCCTCAGATACTTAATACTCAGATAGCTGTGTGACCTTGGGCAAGTCACTTAACCCCATTGCCTTGCAAAAAACAAAAAAAACCCAACCCCAAAACAAAACAAATCTCTGCCTTTGGCACCTACTTCTTGTGTAACTGGACAAATCACTTAAATTCTACCTCAAGGTTTCTGAACTTGGGCTCTATTTCATGGGATCTGTGATCTTGGAACTTGTGTTCTTTTATAATTGTATTTCATTATAAGTGGTTTCCCCAATAATCTTCTGTATTTCATTTTATGGATATAAAATATTGTTCTAAGTAGGTCTTCCAAAGGCATCAACTGTGACACCAAAAAGAATCCGCATTCTAGTGTTCTCAATAACTTCCAAAAATTAAAAATTGAAGCGGAGTTGTTCATCCACATCAGAGGCGGGAATTCAGTAGAAAACACAGATTGGGACAAAAAAAATTTAAAAATTGGCTTTAGGATAAAGTAATTTGATGGAAAAATTCCATTTTCTTAACTTTTGCTTTATTTTCCATCCCTTTGCTGTCATCCTAATCTAGACTTGTACTACCTTGTGTTGACTTTGCTCCAAGTCTCTTATTTTTTTTTCAGATTTTTGCAAGGCAAATGGGGTTAAGTGGCTTGCCCCAGGACACACAGTTATGTAATTATTAAATGTCTGAGGCTGGATTTGTACTCAGATATTCCTGACTCCAGGGCTAGTGCTCTATCCACTGTGCCACCTAACCACCCCCCAACAGTCTCTTAAATAGGCAGCATAATATAGTTTGAAGAACCCTGTATCTGAAATAAGAAAATTAGGGTTTGAATCAAAGTACTTTCTCTTGTTTATCTGTATACCTTATGATCTCTGTTTTCTCATCTGTTAAAAAAAAGAGAGCTTGAACTAAATAATGATCCTTAGGGCCTTTTTGACTATAAAATCCTATGTCCACCTGGCTTCCAATCAATCTTCTTCTCTGTACATGCCATGCCATGCCATGCCAATTTCTTCCTTTTATAGTATAAGTTTCTTGAGCATGGCATGCTTATGTTTATTGTCATTGTATGTTCTAGCACTTAACACTATGTTCTATTTCTATTAGTTGCTCAAGAAATATTTGTTGAATGAATTTAATTAAATTTATCTATATAGTTGCCAATTAAGTATTCCAATTCCTAGCAGTAGTATGGTACAGTGAGAAGAATTATGGATTTAGAGTTGGAAGACCTGTATTTAAATTTTATTTCTTATACTATTCTGTGGTAAGATGAAGGAGTTTGCAAAAATAGAACTTTAAGATCCCATCTACCTCTCTGTTTGGTGATTCCAAAACATTGTAAAGGCAAATTTCCAATTGGTGTAAGAAAATAATCAAAAAAATTTCCTAAAAAGTGATAAATTATCTGTCATGTCTGACTCTTTGTGACCCCATTTAGAGTTGTTGGCAAAGATACTGGAGTGGCACTCTTCACTGTACCCTTCCTAATAAATAGAATTTTTCAAAAGAAAAATGAAGTGCCCTGGGAAGTCATGGGTCTTATCTCAATGAAAGTCTTCTTGCAAAGACCAGGTACTAACTCAACAGGTACTCTAGAGGGAGGAACTTTTTGGAATCATACTGAATGATCTTTGGTTAAATCTTGCCTCTTTCTCTGTTCTCTGAGGAACAGGGAAGAAAGAAAAGAAACCAAAATATTTGATGAATTCATAATTGTAATTAATCACTGAGCACCAAAGAAGTTGCACCAATACAAGTGTGCATTCTTATGTGACATTTTAAATTTGTGCTCACCTGAAGTTGATGAATATGGGGAAAGGACTATATCTATATGTGTATGTGTATGTGTATGTGTATGTGTATGTGTATGTGTATCTGTATCTATATCTAATCTATATCTATCTATCTATCTAGTTTATTTCTAAGTATTAAATAACAACAACAAAAAAAACTAGTGTCCCTAAGACACTTTGGTTCCAGAAATGTTGGTCCTCTCATGATCAGAAATGTATGTCAATTTTTTTCTCTCATAAATTGTAGGTAGGCATATTTCTTGAGCGTAATTCTTTATTTCTTTTGCTTGAATTCAGAAGCATTTGTAGCAGATCCCTTCCAACTGATTGAAGTAATAGAGGTCCTCCTATGGGCAATTAGTACATGAGGCACAAGATGCTAGAATTAGAGCTAACATGGGTCTTGTTATCGTTATTCCATTGTGTCTTAGTTTTTGTGACTCCGTTTGAGGTTTTCTTTTTTGTAATATAAGAAAGATTTTATTTATTTTGAATTTTATGATTTCCCCCCCAATCTCTTTTCCCTCCCCTCCCCTCCACAGAAGACAGTCTTTTAGTCTAAATTTACATTGTTTCCATGGTATACATTGATCTAAGTTGAATGTGATGAGAGAGAAATCATATCCTTAAGGAAGAAAAATTAAGTATAAGAGATAGTAAAATTACATAAGATTTTTTTTTTTAAATTAAAGGTAATAGTTCTTAGTCTTTGTTCAAACTCCACAATTCTTTCTCTGGATACAGGTGGTATTTTCCATTGCAGATACTCCAAAATTGTGCCTGATTGTTGCGCTGATGGAATGAGCAAATCCATTAAGGTTGATCATCACCACCATGTTGCTCTTAGGGTGCACAGTGTTCTTCTGGTTCTGCTCATCTCACTTAGTATCAGTTCATGCAAATCCTTCCAGGCTTTCCTGAAATCCCATCCCATTTGTTTTCTTGACAAAGATACTGGAGTGGTTTGTCATTTCCTTCTCCAGCTCTTTTTACAAATGAGGAAACAGAAAAACAGGGTGATGTGATTTGACCAGGTTCACACAGTAATATCTAAGGCCAGATTTGAATCCAGCAAGATAAGTCTATCTATCTTTGATCTATCAGCCTTCTATCCATTATATCCACCTGACTTCCCTATTTGGGGTCTCAAAAGTCACCAAATATGGGGGGGGTAGCTATGTGGTGGTGGAATGGATAAAGCACCAGCCCTGGAATCAGGAGGACCTGAGTTCAAATCCAGCCTCAGACACTTAATAATTACCTAGATATGTGACCTTGGGCAAGTGATTTAACCCCATTGCCTTAAATAAATAAAAATTTTAAAAGTCACCAAATTTACCCTCCTCATTTTTGCAAAAGAGGTGACTAGGGCTCATAGATTTAAGGATTATGTTACTGCTAAATGTCTGAGGCAAGCTTTGAAGTTAGAACTTCTGACCTTGAACAAAATTGCTACTACCACCTATCTGCTTGCTGATTGATTAATTGACTCTGATACTAAGTGATTATCCCACCACTAGCATATAATTAACCTTTGAATCTTTGGTTTCCTCATTTATAAAACTGCAATTATAGAGGTATACCAGATAATCATTAAAGTCTCTTTTAATGCTATAATTCGTATTATAAGTACTAGAGGACTTGAAATACAAGGAAAAAACTACTACTTCTAGAGAGAGAAAATCAGGATTAAAATACATCCATTCATATTAACTAGTATGCCTTTGGATAAGTCATTCAACTCCCTGAACCTCAATTTCCTCACCAGTTAGATAAGAATATTGAACTAGGTGACCTCTCTGTTCTCTTCAAGCTCTAAAGCTTCAATTTTTTTTTCTGTATAACTCTAATATGTAACACAATGCCTGCCATACAGCAGATGTAAGTGCTTATTCATTGAATGATTCTATGAGTCCATGATACTTTTCCTACCCATGCCTAATACCTGTCTTATCAAGTTTACATACTATAATATCCCTTCTAATAAACCATCAATTTATATAATATCCTTTCTAATGAACATCTAATTGTACCAACTTGGGCAGCTAGGCGGCATAGTAGGGTGCCTGGACCTGAAGTCAAGAAGAGCTGAATTCAAATCTGATCTCTGACACTTAGTAGCTGTGTGACCTTGAACAAATTATTCACTCCTCTTTGACTTAGTTTCCTCATCTGTAGAATGAGCTGGAGAAAAAAAATGACAAACCACTCCTCTTCCAATAAATGGGATTACAAAGAGTCAGACATGACTGATATCCTCAGCAGTAGTTCTCTACAATAGAGTTTGTGATTTTTTCCCCTTAAGTCTCTAAGTTCCAAGAAGACAAGGATTATGCCTTACAGAAGTGGGCATTCCCCAAGATCTATTACAGTTTCCCATACACAGGTGCTTGCTAGTATTTCTTGAAGTAATATTTATGTTATTTATCTGATTTTCCTTGGTGTCTTGTACCAGGTTTTCTGTGCCTTCTGTAGAGTTGTATCTCTTTGTCTTTTGCCAGAAATTAATTGCTTAGTTTCTCATAGGTTTTTAATGACCTTTAGGCATCAAGCAGAAGTCCATTGACTGGGACTAGTCTTTTGGTCTATGTTTGAGGGGGTACTGTTGCCTCCAATCTAAGGATTTAAGCAGATATGATTGAAAAACTGAAAAACCCGAATTCTCTGCAGTTAAGTTTTCTTTTCTATTTCCTGGCTAGACTGAGTCCAATACCCTAAGAGATGAAGAGAAAAGGATAAATTACTAGTTTTCCATCTAAATGTTAACATTTATTGTCACCACATAGTATATATTGACACTGACATCTGAGAGAATATTTCAGGAACCAACACATTATCCAAAACCTTCTTCTTCAGTTCAAAGAGTCACACTCTGTAAATTTTCTTATAAACTGTCTCCTTTCATTAACTAGGAATAGTCTGTCTAGGAGAGGAGAATTGGTTAGGAAAAGGGATGCTTCTGAAGTGTTTACTGTGTTAACAGAATATAATTTGGCAATGAAGAATGTGGAAATAGGTTGCTTTGAGTTTCAGTCAGGACAAGATACAAGAAGATTGGAAAACCAGAGGCAAATTGAAGTTGCATCTTCTTAGGAGCTAAAGATGGGGGAAGAGGCTGAGACCTTTTGGAAATCCTACAGAGGAAGTGACCTATAGAGGAAATTTAGCTAAAGTGAGTTTTTTTTAAATTTTCTTTTAGGGTTTTTTTTTTCTGCAAGGCAAATGGGGTTAAGTGGCTTGCTCAAGGCCACACAGCTAAGTAATTATTAAGTGTCTTAGGTCGAATTTGAACACAGGTCCTCCTGATTCCAGGGGCAATGCTCTATCCACTGTGCCACCTAGCTGCTCCCTAAAGTGAGTTTTTTTGCATATGTTTTTGGTGAAGAAGAACATTGGTTTTTATGACAAAGTTGAGGGAGAATCTTAGGGCAAATGTTCCTTTCTTTTTCATTTTAACTTTTTTTCTTAAGAAGTTTCATATCTGTAACATTAGGGAAAAATATTCTTTCTGTTTTCAGGTTTGATTTTTTTCTTTTTAGTTTTTTGTCTTGCAGGGGGTCAGGTATAATAAATAAGGTTTCATATGCTGGGAATATATTACTTGGTCATTTGTTGACTTTACAAGCTTTCAGAAATAAATTAGCTAAGGACTCTATTGAGGTTCAGTAGAGGTAGAGTAGATAGATAGTGTAGATAGAGTGTCAGGCCTCAAGTCAGGAAGAATCCTCTTCCTGTATTCAAATCTAGTCTAAGAGGCATACTAAGTGACCCTGAGCAAGTCATTTCCATTTCCTCATTTATAGAATGAGCTGGAGAGGAAGTAGCAAACCACTACAATAGCTGTGCCAAGAAAACCCCAAATTGGGGCAGGAATGACTGAAATGACAGAACAACAACAGAGAGAGAGAGAGAGAGAGAGAGAGAGAGAGAGAGAGAGAGAGAGAGAGAGAGAATGTTATCTGTAAGCACAAACAAACATGAAGTTTGAAGCACTGGAGACAGTGTGAACACAACAGAGAGACAGGAAAAGAGAGGAGACTTTCATCTGGAGTGACTAAAGAGATTGTTAACTAAGAGCTCTGCATGGGAAATTAGGCAAACCTGCCTTTAAACCCAACCTCAGATACTTAACTAGCTATGTGACTCTGGAAAAGTCACTTAATTTCATTCATCCTCACTTCTCTCATCTGCAAAAGTGACTAATGCAATGCAAAAATAATAACAGTGTCTGTCTCATATCTGCAAACTTTAAAGTACTGTATGAAAGGTTAACTTTTATTAATTTTGTTTCTGAATTAAATTCCTTTCCACAATGCTGTAGGAAGAAGATAGGAAGTTTTGGAATCAGGATGGGGTTTTAATCCCAGGTACCTTGCTACTTATTTGTCTCTGAGCTAGTTACCTCTTTGGTCCTCACTTTCCTTATCTGCAAAATAACAGAATTGTAATTTTTTTTTTTTTTTTTAGTTTTTGCAAGGCAATGGGGTTAAGTGGTATGCCCAAGGCCACACAGCTAGGTAATTATTAAGTGTCTGAGGCCGGATTTGAACTCACATACTCCTGACTCCAGGGCTGGTGCTCTATCCACTGCACCACCTATCTGCCCCAGGAATATATTTCTAAGTTATCTTCCAGGTTTAGGAATTCGGTGTCTTTAGTTTCAGTGCTTTCCGTACCAGAACTGTACCATCTGAGACAAATCACATAACCTTTTGGATCAAAATTTCCCTTTTTGTAAAAATGAGGTGTAGCCTAGATGATTTAAGTTCTCTTCCAACTTCAAATCCTATAGCTATAGTATAATACTTACAAAATCCTTTGTGTTAAATCAGTATTAGCTGATATTTCATGTGATAATTCCCAAATTATTATTTTTTTTCATTCTTCCACTTTTTTTCTGTAGCACCACATGTGCGCCTGTGAGACAAAAGAGAAATTTTTCAGATATGTGGACCTGGTTAGATCTGGAAGTAACAGAGGATAGACCAACTGCACTGGTCAGTGAAAAGGTTGTAGCTGAGTTCCATATTACCACTGGAGGGTGCTGCTTGCTGCTCAAAAACAGACAAATTGTAGCTAAAAAGGAGTATTTGCTTTTCTTCCTCTGAATAATTTTAGAAAGTAAAATAGCCCCATTAAGACTCATGTCTAATTAGATCTTTTCAATCTAAGAACATATGGGTTAATTTGATTTTATATGTCTTGATATTAGCTTCCTTGATGGGGGAAAAAATGTCTTCAGAATTGTAAAGTGGATAGATAGTTGTAATGACTTTATTCACTTTCTCTCAGGTTGAGCTAGGACCCAGATCATTAAATTAATTTAATCCAGGGCTATGGTTTGATATCTTAAACACTTTCACACTGAAAAAACATTTTTTATTTTTGACCAGATCCGTCATTTCACTAATATAAGGAGAATGAGAGCCTTTTACTAATGTAGATTATCAGCTGCTCTGCCACATGGAGTCTTAGAGAGTTATTTAGGGTACTCACAATTGAAATGACTTGCCCAGAATCATGCAATTTGTACCTGTAAGAGATAGTATTTGAACCATGGTCATGAAGGTGATATCTCTATCCATTAGCCTTTCATGTAGTCATTTTTTGGGGTTTTTTTTTTTGCAAGGCAAATGGGGTTAAGTGGCTTGCCCAAGGCAATTATTAAGTATTTGAGGCCTGTGCTCTATCCACTGCCCCACCTAGCTGCCCCAACACATAGTCATTTTTAAATAATTCATCTTCTATAATGTAGATTGTCATTTCCCCTCTTTATTTGAAGGAAAATTTGGATTGAGAGCAGATGAAAGAGTAGACCTGGATTCAAAGCCTGCCTTGTCACATATTGTTTATGTGTTCCTGAGCAAACTAACCTCTCAGTAATCCAAGTATTCTTTTTTTATTATAATTAATTTTTATTTATTTTTGATAATATTTTATCCCCATTACATGTCAAAATAATTTAAATTTTTTTTAAGATTTGAGCTCTAAACTGAAAGTTTGAGTTCCAAACTCTACCTCTTCTTTCCTCCTTCTCCTCCCTGAAACAATGAGCAATCTGCTACAGGATACATATATGCAGCTATGTCAAACCTTTCCATATTAGTCATTTTATACAAGAAGGCTCAAACAAAAAAAAGTGAAAAATAGTATGATTCAATCTGGGTTTAGATAACTATTTTTTGCAGAGATAGGATAAACCCACCTTGATTGAGGGATTTTCTTCATCTGGAAATTTTTTATATATAAATTTTCATATACATTTCATATAAATAAATTAAATCACAGTCCTTATCACTTTTCCACTATAGGCCTAGTCTATAAATTGACTTTCTAGCATTTTGCCCTTAAAAAAAGAGGTGGAAATATAAAACATTACCCAGAAGGGATATTAGAGTTCAGTGAAAAAATATATATAATATATAAATATATATATATATGTTTAGTTTTTTCTAGGATATTAGAGTTCAGTGAATATATATATATATATATATATATATATATATATATATATATATATTTAGGTTTTTCTAAGGCAATGAGGTTATAAGAGACTTGCCCAAGGCCACACAGCTAGGTAATCATTAAGTGTCTGAGGCTGGATGTGAACTCAGGCCCTCCTGACTCCAGGGCTGGTGCTCTATCCACTGCACCACCTAGCCACCCTGAAAGACTGGGAAATCTTGGCAAATTTGTTGGCTGTAGAGATTGAGATAATAGAAAGAAGATTCTGAGACCTATACTTCCATTCCTACTCTCTTTGGTAAATGCTAGTTACTCCCTAAGCTGCAGAGCAGATACTAAATAAACTGTTAAAAGTAGGGAATTTCTTAATTGACACTTCTCTAAAATGGTGAATGCTCAGGTCCAATAAAAAAAATTGAAAGTATTTCTCAAGAAATATAGGAGAGACTAGAGTTCTTCTGTTGCTCCTATATAGTATCTTAAATTTCTTCATATTTCCCATGTTACCTAGGAAAGCATCTTGCCCATGTTAGGGGTTGGCTAGATGACACAGTTACTTCTTTGGTTCTGAGTTTCTTTATCTGCAAAATAACAGTGTTTGAATATATTTCTAAGTTATCTTATAGGTTTAGAGATTCATTATTTTTAGTTTCAGCTCTGCCACTACCAGAACTTGCAATCTGAGACAAATCACATAACCTTTTGGGTCAAAATTTCTCTTTTTGTAAAAATGAGAAGTGTAGCCTAGATGATTTAAGATCTCTTTGAGCTTCCTGAAGACTCTTCTTAGTGGGTTCAAATCTGGTCACCAGCTATGTGGTACTTGGCAAGTCACTTAACCCTGTTTGCCTCAGTTCCTTATCTATAAAGTGAAATGGAGAAGAAAAAAGCAAAACTATTCTCATATCTTTGCCAAGAAAACCCCAAATGGGATCACAAAGAGTTGGATGTGATTGAAACAAGTCAACAGTAACAAACAACAAATGAGTGCCTTAATAATTGGGAATGCATCTTTTACTAACCCAGATCACTACTCCATAGGCCACTTAATAAAAGGTTTTTGAAAAGTGCTTTGGACAAAATATTCATTGCTTGGCAGATATGGCTCTTGGCAGTAGAACTATAATCCATCTCTAGGACTGAACTTGAAACTTTTCCTATATGTTGAGACTTGCAAGAATTTGTGTTCCACTGATAACAATTGGCGGGTACAGTGGAAAGAGTTTTGAGTCTAGAGTCAAGAGAACTGGAGTTCATTCTATCCTCAGAGATTTAGTATTTGTGTGAGTCTGGGGCTAGAAACTCAATCTCTTTTTGCCTGTTTTCTCAACTATTTAATTGGAATAATAATAGCACCTACCACAGGTTTGCAGTGAAGATCAGATGAGCTAATATTTGTAAAGTGCTAGAACAATACTTACAAAGATATGACTTTTAAAAAAAAGAAGCAAGTTTAGGTTGCATTAATATACAGTATTCAGATCAAAAGAGGTAATAAAGCATAGATCATTCTTCCACTGAGAGATCTTAAATCTGCACTCTAACTAGGTGATAATGAGGAGATAGGTGGCTTATCTTGATGTTCTCTGTAGTATTGTCAGAATATCTTTCCTCAGGGGAGGTAGGGAAGTGAGGAGACAAGACACTCCATTCTAGGATTAGGGTGTTTATAAGAAATCATCTCACATAAGAGTTGTACCTCATTGGTCATAGGTCATTGATTATAAAAATAATAACTGACTATTATTTGCAGTTTCCTGAGCTAGTAATGAAGGAGAATATTAATGGATACTAAGGTTTGAGCCCTCAAAGAACTTATAATCTAGTGACTGCCTGGGGGGAAATGCAGGAAAAATAATAAGACAAGCCTATAGTAACTTTAATACAAAGAAAAACTGATTGGTTATACGAGAAGCACCAAAGGATTTTGGGAATTTCAGAGGGAGGAGTGAGCCCATCTAATTCGGGAAATCAGGAAGAACTTTCAAAGGAGGTAAACTTTGAATTAGACTTTGAAGGAAGGGAAAGGTTTGATAGGCAGACATGAGAGTAGAATGGGAGAGCTGGTAGGAAAATATGAGATTTGTTTGAGGAATGAAATAAATTCAAGGCTACTTACTGCTTGGTCATGTGAGGGGAAAGTAGTTTAAGGCAGTTATGTAGTCCCTTGGAAGTTCTTAATATTTAAATGTATTTATGTGTTAAGGAGCTTATATCATTGCACATGTATAATGTATACATACAAATTCATTCTAGATTTGGACAAACTAATATTAAGAATTAACTCCCTTATTATAATTTGACAATCTTTTTTCTAATGTTTATCCAATCTAATCAATGAGCATTTGAATATCCTCTCTGTGATCAACACTGTTTTCAGTACTGAGAGATATAAGAAAAGTACTTATTGAGGAGTCTCTAGTCTGATTAGGGAAGACAAAAACCCTACACAAGTAACAATTGAACAAAACCAGATTGTAGAATTGAGAATTTAACAGACTCAGCCTTGGTAGGACAGCTGCTTCTATGTGTATCAACTACAGAAACAAATGAAGAAGTTGGAGAGAGTATACAAGAGAGTGCACAATAATTTAATTGAAAGAACATAAGAATTATGAAAAAAGGTTAATGACATTGGGGGTGTACTGGAAAGCACACTCTCCTGGGTGACGAAAGATATGGGTTTAATTGCCCCCTTTTACCAACAAAAGCTAACTAGCAAATAATGCCTCATCTGTGAAATAGGAAGTAAAAAAAAAAATCCCTTTCTTAACTAAAAGGAGAAAGAAGGTAAACTGAATGTTTTCCTGAAATATCACCTACTGACATTGCATTAATTCTCTGTTCAACCTTTCTAGGGCTAATTAATCATTTGGAAAATATCTGTGATACATAGTATTACCATGTAATTCTTGCTTATAACAGATATGAGCATTAGAGGTGAATGGAATTTAAGACTACTATTTCAAGAATTAAAAACATGTTTAAGGGATTTGTTGGTGTATATGTGAAAATCCTTTAATTTCCCCCTTTTCTCCAATATCTCTTTGAGATTTTTGAAATATAGAGATGAGAAAACTCTCCCTCTCTCTCCCCTTCTCATTCTCTTTCCCTCTCCTCTCTATCTTTCCTCTATAGATTTTCCCCAGGATGTTTTATTTCCAATAATATCATCACTCTCCAAAGTGATCAATGGAAAGAGAACTGAAGCAGTAACTGCTACAAGCAACAGACAATATTATAAATCTGCATTTTCTGTGCTTTATCTACATTAACTAAGCTTTTAAAGTCTTTGAGCAAGAAAAAAAAATTGGTTTGCTATATAATTGCATTATAGAGTTTTACTTGGAGGATAATATCACTACAAATGAAATTACATTTGAAGAAAAAAGGTTAATTGCCAGTCAACAAAGTAAATATACTAGTTTGAATGAAGCTTTCAAAAAGGAAGGCATTGGGCTTAAAATAAGAAGTACCTTTTCCTTCCTTTGGTCCTCATCTCAGCTTTTCATTAACATTTGTTATCAGGAGAAGTTGTGAATATACTTTAGAATTGAGCATTTGTGTTCTGTTAGCAAAAAATGGGGAAAGTTCTGATTTATTTAGATAATTTAATATTTAAGTAATTTAAGAAAAACAAAACATGTTTTATGTCCTGTGAAAAATGTTATGGGCTTAGCAGGAGGGAGTCCATATATTAGAATTTTCTCATAATTTAATTGAAAAACATTAGTGTCTAGAACAGACTGATTATCATTTGAATCATCTTTATTAGTTTTCCATTTTTCACATAAATAGGATCACAGTATTATAGAATTTAGAGTTGTAAGGATTCTTTGATAACACTTAATCTAATAGTTTCATCATACACATGACAGATCACATAGATCTAGAGCTAGCAGGAATATGAGTTGTCCATTGCAATCCTTCCTTGTTTATAGATGAAGAAATTGAATCTTAAGAGAAATTAAGAAGTAAAAGTGGTAGAACTATATAATCAGGAGATTATGATAACAATTTATTTAATTAACACAAATTATTTGATAAGAATTGGAATTTTACAAAGATGCCACATGAATAAACACTAGTGACAAAAGCCCAACTTTTAGAATAAATTCAAAGTTGTTTTTGAATTCTGTTCTATGCCATGCTTAAAAGTGAAAAAAAATTGGATCAGAGACTGTAGAATTATTTCTAAAATGATTTTATACCTCTTAGTTGGAAAAATAGAATCAGGACATATAATTTAAAAATTATTAGGCTACCTGAAAGTAATGATAAAAAAAGAGCCTAGATGTCTAGATGTCATCTTTCAAGAAATCAAGGAAAACTGCTATGATATTCTAGAACTAGAGGATAAAAGAGAAATGGAAAGAATCCAAGATCACCTCCTGAAAGAAATCCCAAAATGAAACCTGTCAGGAATATTTATAATCAAAATATCAAGGAGAAAATATTGCAAGCTGCCAGAAAGAGACAATTCAAGTATCACAAGCACTACAAGACCTAGTAGCTTCTATATTAAAGTATTGGAGGACTTGGAATATGATATTCCAGAAGGCAAAGGAGTTAGTATTACAACCATCACCTATCCAGCAGAATGGTTTGGGACCTGAAAACTCCAAGATATCTTGTCAAGTTTTACTGATATAAATTTACATTCCTTTGGACAGAGGACCCATGGATAAGGGGGTGGGAAAAAAGGTAAGGAAAGAAGGCAGGAAGGATGTGTGGAAGAAAGGAAGACAGGAAGAAAGAAGGAAGAAAGAAAGAAAGAAGGAACTGAGTTGCCCTACTGGTTAGCAGTGGAGCAGCTCTCACTGCTCATATAAGTTGTTTGTCCCTTATTCTTGAAGAGGACCATGACATTAGGAACATAATGCCAAACTTGCAAATGTATTAGAGTTAAATGAGAAGGGGTGCTGTGCAAAGTCACCAGCCTCACTTTTTCCTCTGGAGACATTTGAACCAGTGGCAAGATGTGAATCAAGACAACTGGAGATGGCCCTGGATGCAGTGGGAGACCCGGACATTTCGCCTTTTTAAGCTAGAGATTTTAACAGATTTCAGTTTAACTGAGGCAATACACATTCAGTGATTAAGGCAGGTAAGAAAGAAATTCTCTTTGGTCAACAAGAGGTCCCAGGCCAAGTCCTACTTGTTCACTGTTTGGGTCCTGATTGACTTGGAGTGAATGTAAATAGCAATTGTTTTGTTTTAGCCAGAAATCACCTTCCAGACTGATTTTTTTTGAATATACAAAAGAGGCTATTCTTTGCTTCATTTCTTTATATTTCTTGTTCTCGTTTCCATCTCAGATTTATAGAGAACTGAGTCAAATTTATAAAAATAAGAGCTGTTCCCCAAATGATAAATGATCTAAATATATGAATAGTTTTAAAGATAAAGTAATCATAGCTGTCTACAATTCACTATTGATTGGAGAAATGTAAATTAAAACAGTTCTGAGGTACTTAATAGATTGACTAAAAGGACAGAAAAGGAAAATGACAAATACTGGAGAAGTTGTGGGGGGAAAAGAGACCTTAGTGCATTGTTGGTGGAGTTGTGACCTGATTCAACCATTCTGTATAACAATTTGTAACTATACCAGAGGCTCTCTTCTGGTAGAAAAGAATTGGAAATTGAGGGACTGTCAATCAATGGGGAAAAGGCTGAAGAAATTGTAGCATATGATTATAATGGAATGTTATTATGATAAAAGAAATGATGAGCAGGATGCTCTCAGAAAAAACTTGGAAAGACATGAGCCTGGTGCAGCATGAAAATGTACTGTGTAGAAAGTAACAGCAATATTGTAACATGATCAGCTCTGAATGACTTAGTTATTCTCAGCAGTACAATGATCCAAAAAAAACTCTGAAGGATTTATGAAAAATACTATCCATCCCTAGAGAAAGAACTAATTGTGCCTTTTTTACTTTATTTTTTCTTGAGTTTTTTGGTTTATGTTTTCTTTTACAACATGATTAATATGGAATTATATTTTGCATGTTTACACATTATTTGTCTTCTTAATAGGGGTTAGGGGTGGGGAGGGAGAAAAGAAGGGAATTTGGAACTCAAAAATTTTAAAATGAATGTTAAAATTGTTTTGTATATAACTGGGAAAAATAAAATGCCTTAAATTAAAGCAAAAAAGAAAAAGATGCAATTTTGAAGTAATTGTCTCTGATGATTTTTAAAAGAACTTTTTAAAAGTAGGCATAACTTGTCTTGAAAATTTAGTATCAGTGGGGGAAAAGCTTTTCTTGGTGGTAACTAGTTTCATTAGATTAAATTAAGCCAGTAAAACTATAAAAAGTGCTGCTCAGTTCCTACATGGACTATGTTGTAAACATTTTATTCTATGAATTCTATTATACCCAGTCAAAAGTCACTGCACATTTTCAAAGGAAGGGTATACTGTATGGAGAATTGCAGTGTAAGTATAGATTGTACAATTGGAATTTTGAGATCCTTTCCCAATATGAGTTTCTATTATGGAAAATTATGTCAAAATTTGGTTGCCCAGAGAAGTTTGTCAGCATTGTACACCAATTTTATAACATGCTTGCCCAGATTCTGGATAGTGGATGATGTCTTGTCTTGAGATTTCCTAGTCACCACTGGAGTGAAAAAAGGATATGTCCTTGCTCCTATGCTTTTTAGCATGATGTTTTTCAATTTTGTTATCAAATGCCTTTAATGAGGTCATGGTGTCAAGGTCAGCTACCACACTGATGGTAAATTCTACAACTTTAAAGGTTATAAACCAAGACCAAAGTGGGGGACATGTTGGTGCATGTTTCCATTTGCAGATGATTGTACATTAATGCAGCCTCTGAAGCTGAGATGCAACAAAGTAGGAATCAATTCTCTGATGATTGTGCTGATTTTGGCCTAATAATTAACACCAAGAAAACACAGGTGCTCCTCAGCCAGCACCACACTAGCCATATGATGAACCATTGATTACAGCAAATGGAGGAGATTTGAGTATTGTGGACACATTGACTTACCTTGACAGTGTCCTTTCCTGGGAGGTATATATTGACAATGAAGTTGACACTGGCGTTGCCAGAGCTGGCTCAGTATTTGGGATGCCCCAAAAGAAAGTGTGGAAGAGAAGAGGTATTAGACTGACCACCAATGTGAAGATCTATAGAACCATTGTTCTGACCTCATTGCTGTATGTCTGTGAAACCCAGATAGTCTACCAGTTCCATCCTAGAAAGTTGAATCAGTTCTATTTAAATTGTTTTAGGAAGATTCTGAAGATCACCTGGAAGGAAGAGGTACTAGACACTTTCTTGAGCTAAACTGCCAAGCATTCAAATGTTACCGGAGTGTAACTATGATGGGTTGGACACTTTATTAGAAAGCCAGTTCACTTGCCAAAAATACTTTTTTATGGAGACCTCACACAGGGCAAATGCCTACAAGGATCAGAAGAAGTGATATCAGGACACCCTGTAGGCCTGTCTCTTAAGAACTTTCAAATTGATTGTGCAACATGGGAGACACTGGCACAGGACCTCTCAGCAAGATGTGCCTTCATCAGAGAGAGTTCTGGACCCTGTGAGGAAGGCAGAATGGAAGCAACTCAAAGGAAACATGACATATGTAAGTTTAGAATATCTACCCCAGGTGATCACATAACTATTTGTGCCCAGTCTGTGGTAGAGCAGTGCTAGCTCATATTGGTCTGTTCAGTCACAGTTGGATTCACTGTAATTTGTCTCAAACATAATGTTGTCATTTTGATCTTGTTCGATTACAAACCAAGCATTCAGCAAATCTTTTGCTCTAACCTAACTGCTTTGTAAATATGTGCTATTATGATTCAAAGAAAAGATGTGGCTATAACAGTGAAAAATCACCAGTGCTTAAACAATTTATGCTGTATTCAATATAGTATTATCTTTGTTCAGAAAAAAAAGAATACCATGGTCATCATCATCACTATTATTACTGGATGAGAATTCGTTAGCAATTGGTTAGGGAAACACAGAAATACAATACTGATGAAAATCAAGAGATAAATCTGAAAGCTAACTTTTCTCCACAAATGAACTAATTTTCCTTTTTGTCTGTCTTAATGCAAGCATCTTCTCCCCTTTCATATCAAGATTCCAGATGGAATAGGAGAGAAAGTGCCAACATGACACAAGCCGGGATCTTTTTCTATTTCTGGTCTAAACACAAAATATTAAAAAAAAAACATTTATACATCTTTAAAATTCATGCTTATAGACTTGAGAGTCTTGAAGGCATAAATGGGAAATTGAGAAATGGTTTAAAATATTTCTTCCATTACCCACCTCCCACTCCAATGCCCCAAATATTACATTTGAGCTTTTAGAAATTCCCTCTACTCATAAATGAAATGGAACTGTAGCAAATTATAAACATTTTTTGCTTCTGTTCTTTTTTTGGTTCTGGAAATTTTTCACCTCTTTCACCCCACTGAACCCTCGGACCATCAAATATTTGTAGATTTCATTGTGATGGAAAAAAAGACCATAAATTTAATTAGCAAGCTAGCATTTTAAGAAATCTTGCTTTGTTAATCTTGGATGAGCTTTTAGCTCTATGTCTAAGCTTTTCTTTAAATATGAACTCAGAATTTTGGAACCAGAAGGGAACATAGCTATAAATTGTCTAATTTCTTTTACAGCTGAGGCAACTTAAAAGATAATGAAAGACACTGTAATAAACTAGATAATCAGAAGAGACCTGAGTTCATTTTCTGGTCTGATACTTACTCATTATGTTACCTTGGACATATCACTTTACCACTGTGAATCTCAGTTTTATCACCATGAGTGGTGGGATTATTACTTGGACTACCATCTCACAAGGTTATTAGAAGGAAAGCACTTTGTAAAAATTGAAGAGCTGCAAAGTTATCAGTTGTTATTGTTGTTATCTGTCCAGGCTTGGAAAACAAGTTAGTGGCAGGTCTACAACCAGAATTGATTCCTCCTTCTATTACTCATACATTTAAGAAATAATGTTTTTTAATGTGCTGCTGCTGCTGCTGCTGCTGCTACTACTACTACTACTACTACTACTACTACTACTACTACTACTATACTGGTACTTGGGTAATGAAGAGGACCACACAGATGAACCAAGTGAATGACTGTAGCATGAGTTGGACAATTATGTTTATTATGGTGAGGGTTATGCTGTACAAGGCATCCTTTTCACTTGCCTTTACAAGAATCATTCTACTCTGTGACCTGACTGATAGGGAACAGGACTACTGGAAATGGTCTGGATGCTGCTTTATTTGATTTCACTTCTCATTATCAGTGAAGTGCTACTGCGCCTCATCAATGCAAGGTAAATATCAGCATGTATTATTTGACAACAGAACGTGACAGCCTGGTACATCTTAAAAAAAAAATTTATTAAGGCAACATCACACAAGTAATTATTGTCTGAGACTGGATTTGAACTTAGGTCCTCCTGATTCCATGGCCAGTGCTCTATCCACTGCACCACCTAAATGCCCCAGCCTGGTACATGTTAACTGTCACTTGTTGGACTAATTATCAGTATAGCCCTTCCTCTCAGACTTTCCTTCCTTCTGTATCAGGGAGACATCATGGCACACCACCAATGCTGAGCAAGTACCATCATGTGATATCTCATGACAGAATGCAACAACCTGATATATCCTAACTTGTCTCTTGATGGACTAATCATTATTATGGCCTTTCCTCTTAGACCTTTCAACTTTGAGCTAATCATCAATATGATAGGACAGCATATAAAAACTCAATAAATCCAAGTCTTTCTCTCAATAGACTAATCATCAGTACAGACCTTCCTTTCAGACATTTCATCTTTGAACTACACATCAGTGTAACACAATTGACAACAACTTTAAGACTGGCTTGACCCTATGGAGCTTGAGGAAGGTGGGAACTAAAAGAAACAGACATTCAAAAGAATAAATAATAATGGCAAGGTCAGTATTAGTTTATTTCTTCTAATTGTGTTCAGAGGAATTGAACAATCAAAAGGTATACTGGTAATTAAACCAATTGCAATTAGGCCTATAATTCTTGAAATATGTTGATTTCACCTGAGTGAAAAATGCATTCTTCTTCTTACTAACTGAATGCTTACAAAATGAGTTTGATTTATGTTCTAGATCAAGAACTGTTGATGTTTAGGCAAAGCTTTTTGCATTCAGAGGTTGCCATTGTAATTACAATTGGCTTAGATGATACTTCTCTGGGAGCTAATAGTTGATATGATGCTGAAAACACAGCTGTGTTGAAACAAAGCTGTTTAAAAACAGCCACTTGGCACCAAAAGAAACCCCACCATTGTTTCTTATCTAAAGTGACTTTGGTGTTGGGTAAGAAATGTTTTCACCAACTTGTCAGTGAAATGTCCACATATCCCCGCAACTAATCATCTCAGATAATACATTGCTTATAGTTAGTATTATAAGATGATCACCTTCATATCCTTAATAAGATAGTCTGCTTTAGGTAATGTTTCAATCAAGCATCTATTAAACACCTACTGTGTATTAGACACTAGACTTAGTGCTAGTGATACAAAGACAAAAAAGAAATAACTCTTATCCTCCAGTCTAATAAAGGAGACAGCATGTACCTAATTAAATCATATATGATATATATATGTATATATATATATATATATATTATATATATACAGGTACAAATATGTTCACTCATACATATAGATATGGCTTTTGCTTTGAAAGAGCTGCTATGGAGATTAGAGATTCAAGTTTATCTCTGTACCATGCTGCCTCTCCCTACCTGCTTTTGAAATTCTCTTTTATGGTGGTCATTCCCTATCACAATGGTAGCTCCCTGAAAACAAGGACTGTTTATGTTTGAATTACTAAAACTTAACACTATGCCTAACATTTAGTAAACCCTCAAAAACTATCCTTTCATTCATTTACCCATGTCTATATATTTTCCACATATTATGCACATATATACCTATGTATGTCTATTTTCCAATCCATCTTCCATCTGTCTGTATCTATCTATCTATCCACCCAACCATCCATCATCTGTCTATACACCCATTCACCTATCATCTACCTATCTACTTACTTATCCATCCATCCATCCATCCATCCATCCATCCATCCATCCATCCATCCCTATATTTCTATCCTTATCTCTAATAGCTGCTGCACTTCCAAATGAACTCCTTCTTGTGTGGGACTAGCCTATATATGTTCCTGAATTTCACTTTTACCCACATACCACAAGTGAATTTGTTTAAAAAGTTAACTTAAATATTTCATTATGTATAAAGTAACAACTTTAAATGTTAAAAAGTTGAATGAAGGTCATTTTCTTGCAGTTTGCCCAAGTCACATTTTGCACTAGTCATGAACTTTTCACTAAACATGAAAAATGACAGTTATTTTACCACTGAACTCTAGATTGCTCTGTTCCATCATTCTTTTCAGAGAAATGAGGTGACATCACAGAAGGAAGATACTTTTCTCCTTTTCCCCCATTAAAATACTAATCATAAAACTAAAGAAATAAATGAAAACCCTCCTTAGGAAAACAACTTTATTTTATACTTTGATCTAACTTATCCATTGACAAATAAAAATATTGATTCTAATTGCATAAGGTACAATATGCTCTGCATAGTACACAACATGAATACATATTTTATTTGAACCAAGTGAATAAAATTCGGAGGATTAACCTGACTGATGGAATGTCTTGTTGAAAACACATTTTGATGCAGATAGTACTTCCACTAATAGACATTAGGTTTTCAGAGTAAACTTTAGGCCATCCTACATTAAGTTGGAAGATCCAGGGACTTCAAATTTTAATGTTCTTTTTCATGGAAGTTCTTGACAGGTGGTGAAGATAAATATATATATATATATATATATATATATATATATATAAAATTCATAATATATATATATATATATATATATATATATATATATATAATTCAAGAATTTTGAGGAGAGGCAGTCATTTTACAATAATTAAGGTACATTGGTCAGGGTAGCATTTTTTAATGGAATACAGACTCACAGAGTGCAAATGGTCTCAGAAGCAATCTAGTTTAACATATAGTTAAAAAGAAACAATCTTTTTGACATTCCTGACAAATAGTCTGCAAATCTCTCCAAATGATACAATATATTTTAGGTGAACAAATTTATCAAATTTAATTCAGTTCAACAAATACTTACCAAGAACTTAAAGATGAAAAAAATGATAATTTCTACCTTCAAGGGAGACAGCAAGGAATAATGGATAAGATACTTAACTTAAAGTTTTCTTTTGTTGTTATTTATTCTTTGTCCTTAAAGAGGACTCATATCATCATAAGGGTGATGTCTAGACTAGTGTGTGTGTGTTGGATATGAGGGGAAGAGTTATGCAAAGTCATCAGTTTCATTCTTTCCTCTAATACTGAAGTCTAGTGGCAAGACAGAGCTCAAGATACCTGATAGTGACCCAGGATGCAGTGGATGACCTTGGTTTTTTAGATTAAGGTTTTACCCAAGTTTCAGTTTTTCTGAGGTCCCATCCATTTAATGACTAAAGGCTGAGCAAGAGTTGAGATTAAAAAAATGGCTCAATTTACCACCACAAATATATCAATCTGGGAGGGGAAGACCCTCTTCATTTCTTGTCCCAGCAGAAAACAATGACTATTTATATTCATTTCATTCCATTGGAACCTAAACTGTGAGTCAGAGAGGCTTGGGTTAGGGTTATGAGAACCAGAGTGATTTGGGCTTTAAGGTAGAGTCAAGTAGTTTCATTTTAAACATAATGTACTTTTTAAAAGCGTGTCTTTTCAGTACTATATTTCAAGAAATCAAAAATGAAAACTACACAGGACAAAAAGTAAGTTGTCTCAGCTTTTTGAAACAAAGTAAATTAAAAGATTAAAGAAATAAAGAAGGAAGAAGGAGAAAGAGAAGAAATAATAACAATGATGATGATGATGATGATGATGATGATGACGACAATAGCACTTCCCAATTGCAGCTCAAATTGGCAGGTTGCATTCCCAAAGGGCAGTGAGTTCTTTACTCAGATAAGTAATGAAGAGGAAATACTGGACAGAAAGCAAATAATTAACTTGTACTTGGCTCTACACTGACTTTCCACCAACAAAAGCTATGCTATGTTTTTGTAACATCAATGGGAACATTTGTTGATTTGTGCCTCTCCTTGAGTTGATAGAAACTCAGCATTCTATATCTGATTAGATTCCCCATTTCATGTACTCTGTGTCTTGTAAAAATCCCTATGCTTTATGTCTATTTTTTTTTGGATTACCCAGGATTACACAGCTAGGTAATTATTATGTGTCTGAGATCACATTTGGTGCTCTATCCACTGGGCCCCCTAGCTGCCCTTGCCTTTTGTCAAAATTGTCATGCCCCAGATGTGGATCAAATCATCTAGACCACTAAGTCATACAAAGAATGCTGAGATAACAATGAGCAAACTGTCCTTGACTATTTCTGAAGGGACTACCTAAACTAAACTTTTGCAGAAGATATCCTCCCCTAAACCTCTCCAATCTCTCCTAATCTAACCATCCCTCTACTTTCCCCACCCTTGCCTTTCCCTTTAAAAGTTTCTCCCCTCCTCAAGTTGTTAGTTCTTTCATGGAACTTCTCTCTGTGTAGGGACTTGATGCAGTAATCCTCTCCCAGGCTCTAGCTATATGATCCCAGGCAAGTCAATTAACTTCTAGCTGAAATGGGGAGTTTGGATTTAGTGTTCCTAATGCTCCTTCCTGTTCCTGATCCTACAAGGATCTTACTATCTAATGGAAGGGTGTGTGTGTTTGTGTGTGTGTGTGTGTGTGTGTGTGTGTGTGTGTGTGTGTGTGTGTGTGTGAGTGTGTGTGTGTGTGTGTGTGTGTGTGTATGATATTCTGTATACATATAAGAATGTCAATAGGAGAAAGTGATAGAGATATTAAAGAGATCTGGGTAAAGTTCTCTAGGAAAATTTATGGCTAGAAGACTTTCTTTGAAATTAGAGGATTAAGGATGAGGTTTTTGACAGGACCTTTACATTTGAACTGGTACTAGAAGGAAGAAAAGTTTCTAAACAAGAATAAATGAGATTAAAATGTGTTCTAAGCACTGAGGACATATTATAGAAAGGTAAAATGAGATTAGAGAATAATCCATTTATCTGGAATACAAAGAATGAGAAGAGACATAGTTAAAGTCAGAATGTCTAGGAGATAGGAGATAGTTTCTGCATTTCCCCTTTTCTTTCTCACCTTTCCATCCCTAATTCAAATTCTATAGTTTCATAATATACCTGCCACTGTCTCTCTGGTCTCTCTATTTCCTACAACCAATATCACTCAGTGCTTTTGTGTCACATAATTTTAAATTGGAAGAGGAAGGAAGGGAAAGCACCTGTGGATAGGGAAGGAGTTGATGAGAAAGTTCTACAATCTCTGACTGTGAAGTTATATTCTCATGATACTAAAGCACCCAGTCAGAAAAATCAGTCAACAGGGGAAAAAATCATTGAACTGTTAGTTGGTATTGTGTGGGCAAAACACAACTCATTTGCTGATTGGAATTTTGTGCTTTTGCTTCTTGTTTTGGCACTGTATGAGCATAGCTTGTGCCAAAAGAACTCCATATTTCCCTCAAAAATGTGGTTTTTTGAAAGAAAAAGGACCAATATTTTTGAGTAGCTAAGACCTTTGGAACAAAAAATGGAAAAATGGGCTCTTGTCATCAGTTTCAGTAGATGGAGAATACCAACATCATGGCACTGGAGTTTAGCACTCACTATTGAAAACTAACGCTGTAACAAGAAAGGTGTTTTCAGCACAAAGGTTTTAAAACAAGAGCAATATTTTTAAGAAGCTATTTTTGAATTGAAGTCCTAAGTAGTTTATTTAAAATTCTTGTGATAAAACCACAAAAGGCAAACATTTACAGCCAAGCTTTGTGCTGAATGATTTGCTTGCTCTTTAAAGTTTGCTATTGGATAATTGCTAACATTTCAATAATATACAGTGAATATTAATTTTTTAAATGATTCTTGTTTTTCCTATAATTTGGTTTGCAGAGAATCATGAATTCTATCTCCTTGTCTACTTTCTATGAATTAATATTTATAGCATTTTGCCTTGGATTTATGCATCATTGATGTTATTGTGGTATAATTTCACAAAGGTGAGCTAATTAGTGCTCTTTTTAAGTACATTTCCTCTTTAAGATAGAAGCTGGTAGAATGCAATTTAATTTGGTCCCCTAAGTGATTATGGACTTTCTAATATTATTGATTTTCTTTGCAAAATGTTTTTCTATGACATTAATTTCTGAATATGTACCTACCCATCCTCTACACAATAAACCTTCCTTTGTGATAAAGATAGAATATCCACAAGAACAGATCAGCAAAACCTTCCAACACATCAGTTACATCTGATAATATATATATGACACCCTAGACCCAAAGTGCCCAACCTCTCCAACAAAAAGAAGGAATAAAAAAATCTCTGTGCCAAATCATGTCATTTTTAATAGCCTAGCATTCAGTTTTTCATAGTTCTTTTCATTTACATTGTTCTTGTCATTATTTATTTTTGTTTATATTGTTTTCCTGTTATGATTCTCTTATTCTGCATTAGTTCAAATAAAATTTTTCACTTTCTTGACTTAATCATATATTTTTTGTTTCATATTGCATATAATAGTCCATTGAATTCTTATATGGAATTTTTTTTAGCCATTCCCTGAGAGACAAGCATTCACTTTGATTCTATTTCTTTGTTGCCACAAAAGTCCTGCTATGACTAGCTTGGTAAAATATATATGAATCTAATAGTAGGATCTCTGAATCAAAGAACGTAGACATGAATCATTTTTCTTCATTATACTGTGAGTATTTAAGAAGAGGTTATTCAAAGCTTAGCATAACTCTATTCTTTCCTAGCCTGTTCCTCAAATATTCACTCATCTCTTTTATGATTTGTTAAGTTGTTTTAATTTGTATTTGTTTTATGATTAGTGATTTGGAGCAATCTTTCATATGGCTGCTAATAGTCTATATTTTTAAAAACTCTTTCATTGATATCCTTTGAGCACTGATTTATTGGAGGAATAGTTCTTGGTGTTATAAGAGATACTTCCATCTATTTTCCCTTCTATTTTTTAATTTTTTATATTTGAATCTTATATTCATTTGAGATTTATAGCAGAATATGGTTTAAGATAATGTTTTAAACTTTTCTTCCTACCCCTTTTGCTACTTACCCCTTCTCTCCATCCCTCCTTCCGTCTTTCCCTCTTCTCCCTGCCCCCCTGCTCCCCTGCCCCCTGCCTTCTTCCTGCCTTCCTTCCTCCCTCCCTCCTTTCTTCCCTTACTCCTTTCCTCCCTTCTTCCCTTCTTTCCTTTCTTACTTCCTCCCTTTAATTACTTTCCATTTTTCCAGAAGTAATTGGTGAATAAGAAGTCCCCAAATTGCTTATGTTATTTAGCTTAAGAAGAATGGGGTATTAAGTTTGATTTGTTTCTGGTTCTTCCTTGTCAAGTTTGATATAGGGATCTACTTTCCATTTTTAGCCAATATCAAATAATTCTGATAAAAAACTCAATTACTATATAATTTGATGTCAGAAGGTTTTATTCTTCCTTAATTCCCACTTGTAAAATTTTCCTTTGAGATTTTAGACCTTTGGCTCCTCCAAATGAATTTTATTATTGTTTAATTTTATAAAGTGACTCCTTGGTAGTTTGATTGCTAGAATATTCCTAAATATTCCTAAAAATGTTTATTTTTCCAATTTCTATAAAAATATTTTTGGTGTAGCATTATACTTTGGGGGCTTGAAGGGACCTTACAGGTTTTTTAACTGTTCTTTTTTTTAAACAAATGAAGAAACAGTCTTAGAAATCATAAGCCAAAATCTCATGGATATTAGGAAAGACTTTGAATTGAGATTGTCTGACTTTCAAATCAATATTTTTCCTACTATAACACATTGATTCTTTTTTCTCCTTTTGACAGGTTCTTATTTTGAGAGAAAAAGTTTTGATAACACTGTGAGCTCCTTACTATTAGGTATCTTACTTTGTCTTTCTTTGTATCCAATTTCTTGACCTGATATATAGCAAGTTCTTTCTTTTTTTTAATTTTTTCTTCCTCTGGGTAGGATAGCATTTTCCATAGCCAGTCTAACAGGATTGTCTTAACTCTTTGAGCTGCTTCCATCAAGATTGATCATATCACAATGTTGTTAATGTGCACATTGTTCTCCTAGTTATATTCTCTTCACTCAGCATCAGATCCTGATATTCATTCCATGCTCCTCTAGAATCTGACCAGTTATGAGTTCTTATGGAACAATAGTATTCCATAATATTCAGGTACCATAGCTTCTTTAACTGTTTCCCAACTGATGGGCATCCTCTCACTTTCTAATTCTTTGCCACTACAAAAAGAACTGCTATGAAAATTTTGGAACTTGGGATTTTCCTCATTTTTTATGATTTCTTTTGCATAGAGGCCTAGAATTGGATTTGCTGGCTCAAAGGGTATGACTGGTTTTATTGCTCTTTGGGCATAGTTCCACATTGCTGAACAGAATGGTTGGTTCAGTTTATAATTCTATCAGAATGCATAAATGTCCCAATCTTCCCACAACCTCTCCAACATTGATCATTTTCCCTCAGAGTTGTTTTAATTTGCATTTCTCTAATCAATAGTGATTTGGGGCATTTTTTTCCATATGATTATATATATAGCTTTAATTTCTTCATTTGAAAACTGTCTATTCTTATTCTTTGACCATTTATCAATTGAGGAATGACTTATATATTTGTAATTAATTCTCTATATATTTTAGAAATGAAACCTTTTTCAGAATGCCTAGTTGTGAAGATTGTTTCCCAGATTTCTGCTTTCCTTCTAATTTTGGCAGCATTGATTTTATTAGCACAAAACATTTTTTAATTGTTTTTTGAATTTTACAATTTTCCCCCCAATCTCACTTATCTCTCTCTCCACAGAAGACAGTCTGATAGTATTTATATTGTTTCCATGCTATACATTGATTAAAATTGAATGTGTTGAGAGAGATATCATATCCTTAAAGAAAACAAAATATAAGAGATAGCAAAATTACATAATAAGATACCTTTTTTTTTTAAAAAAAGTCTTTGGTCTTTCTTTAAACTCCACAATTCTTTCTTTGGGTACAGATGACATTCTCCATCACAGATAGCCCAAAATTATGCCTGATTGTTGCACTGATGGAATGAGCAAGTCTATTAAGGCTGGTCATTACCCCCATGTTGCTGTTAGGGTTAACAATATTCTTCTGGTTCTGCTCATCTCACTCAGCATCAGTTCATGCAAATCCTTTCAGGCTTCCCTGAATTCCTATCCCTTCTGGTTTCTAATAGAATAATAGTGTTCAATGGCATAAATATACCACAATTTGTTAAGCCATTCCCCAACTGAAGGAGATTCACTTAATTTCCAATTTTTTTGCCACCCAAAACAGGGCCACTATGAATATTTTTGTACAATTTATGTTTTTACCCCTTTTCATCAGCTCTTCAGGGTATAGACCCAGTAGTGGTATAGTTGGATCGAAGGGTATGCACATTTTTGTTGCCCTTTGGGCGTAATTCCAAATTGCTCTCTAGAAAGGTTGGATGAATCCACAGCTCCACCATCAATGCATTAGTGTCCCAGATTTCCCATATCCCTTCCAACATTGATCATTGTCCTTTCTGGTCATATTGGTCAGTCTGAGAGGTATGAGGTAGTACCTCAGTGATACTTTGCATTTCTCTAATGATTAGTGATTTAGAGCAATTTTTCACATGACTATGGCTCTCTTTGATTTCCTCATTCTGCATATCCTTTGACCATTTGTCAATTGGGGAGTGCAAAGCATTTTAAATTTAAAATAGTCAAAATTATTCATTTTACAATTTATAATGTACTCTATTTCTTGTTTGGTCATAAATTTGTTCCCTTTCCATAGAACTGATAGATAGATAATTTCTTGGTTTATTAATTTAGCTATGGTGTTGCCCTTTATGACTAAATCCTTTCTCCATTTTGACTTTATTTTGGTATAGGGTGTGAGATGTGGGTCTATTCCTAGATTTTACCATGCTATTTTCCAGTTTTCCCCCAAATTTTTGCAAATAGTGAGTTCTCATACCAGAAGCTGATGTCTTGTCATTTACTACTGTTTCTTTTGAAACCTATCCTATTGGTTCTTTTGAATCTAGCCTAATCCACAAATCTATTACTCTATTTCCTAACCAGTAATAGGTAGTACTGATGACTGCTGCTTTATAGCATAGTTTTAGATCTGGTAGAGCTAGACCACCTTTCTTTACATTTCGCATCAGTTCCCTTGCTCTTCTTGACCTTTTTTTTTGCTCCAGATGAATTTTGTTTCTATTTTTTCCGGCTTGGTAAAATAATTATTTGGCAGTTTGATTGGCAGGGCACTGAATAAGTAATTTAATAAATTGTCATTTTTATTCTATTAGCTCTACCTAACCATGAGCAATTGGCATTTTTCCAGTTATTTATATCTGACTGACAAGTACTTTATAATTGTGTTCATATAGTTACTGGGTTTGTCTTGGGAGGCAGTCATGTTAATGATTAGGCTATTTAGTACCTTTTCCATGATGCCTATTCAAATTTTCATAATGTCAAACTTCCAGGCACAATTTCTAGGGGACAGGCTCTTGAGAATCAGTAGCTATTTTTGTATTTAATGCTAATAAACAGATAATGTGTAGGCCAGAACAAAATCTCTTCTATTCTTTCTTGACATGTAAGTAGATACTGCTTTTCAGGCCTAATACTGACTGAGTCGTGCAAAATAGGATAAGGCATATTTCATTCTCTAGCATGAGTGGAGGCAGAGGACCAAAGTCTTTCAAAAAAAAGCCCCAAACAAACCTTTTTTTGTTCTTTAGGATTGTTGCCTATATTCATCATAACTGCTTTCTTTATAATAGTAGGAAAACTCATTTCCTTATACTTTGATATTTAGAAATGTCCATGATTGCTTCTGAAACAAAGTACTCTTCTCCAGAACCATATTTCTTATTTCTTAGTTGGTTCCACATTACCAAGATAGGTATTTAGTTTTCTTATCATTATTTTTTATCAGTGAAAAGGAATGCTTTGCCTTAAATTCATTTGGAGCAACTCAGGCTTTTTATTATGGAAGTCAGAGATTTTTAAAGTAACTCCAATAATTCCATTTATCCTTCCTAGGTGAGATTCATATTTCAAATAATAGAGAAGTGCTTACACATTTTTTGATTGTATTCTTTTAATTGTGTTTTTTTTAGGTTTTTGCAAGGCAAATGGAGTTAAGTAGCTTGCCCAAGGCCACACAGCTAGGTAATTATTAAGTGTCTGAGACCTGATTTGAACCCAGGTACTCCTGACTCCAGGGCCAGTGCTTTATCCACTGTGCCACCTAGCTGCCCCTAATTATGTTTTGATATTTATAAATATTCATGATTGCTTCTAAAATAACCTACTCATTCTCTACAGAACCATTTCCCTTATTTTTTTAGTTGAATTTACATGACCAAGGATGGTCTTTCATTTTTTTAAAAAATATTTATTTATTTATACTTTTGGTTTTTTAAAAGGATCATACTTTTAGGACTTGAAGGGACCTTCTAGTCAGAAAATATTGAAATGTGCAATGACAGGTATAATCTGTCTCTCCTGAAGACTAAGATAATTCAGCTTTTGAAGATGCTCTATATTAAATTAATGGGAGTGACTCTATACAATATCATTTTGATTCAGTCTCCACTACTTTTCAGTGTTTAGCTATAACTCTACTTTCATGCAATCACCATATATTTCTTCGTCATTTGACTCTTCATTTGAGTACTGACATGTGAAATTTTAAGTTTTCTTGTTAGAGTAACCTCATTGGAAAGAGCTTTAAAATTGATTTTCAGAAGTCTAGATGGTTCTAAGACTCTTATTAGATTTAAAGCTATATTACTAAAGTTGGACCGAACTGAGAAGACCTGAGTACAGTAATGAAATAAATTTTCATGTGCATTTTTTCTCCTTGACTTTATTAATATCACAGAATTTGAGAGTTAGTAGGGGATCTTAGTGTAAATGGTTCTTACGTACATAGAGAAGGAAACTCTATTATGATGTATCTGAAATATCAATTTTTGCTTAAAGATCTCTGAGTGCGAATTGCTATTTTAGCTAGGGATAGCTCTAAGTATTAGGATGGATTTTTTTTTAAAAGCCCAAGTTCTCTTTGAGAATTCTATCCATTGTTCCTGGCTTAATCCTCTGAGGTCAAATAGAATGATCTGATCCCTCTTCTACCTAATAACCCTTTCTATTCTTAAACTGCCTTTAAGGAACCCCAGAGTCTTTTTTTTCCTGAATCATAAACATTTCCATTTCCTTCTTCTGATCCTTCTATGATGATATGGACTCAAGAAATTTTACTGTATTGGTGGGTTCCTTTGGGTTCTCTTCAAGTAATTCATTGTTATTTTTATATTAGTGACAGTCAGGTTCAATATTTAGACTCTTCTACTTTTGAAGCATAAAATTATGTCTAAGATAATTGTTAGTGTCACATCATTCATCTTTTCTCTGGGATAATCATTCCCATTCTCTTCAGTTGATCCTCAAATGTCATGGAGTCAAAACTAAATTACATCATGGTTACCTTTCTTTGGATGCTCTCCAACATACTGAGATGTCAAGAAGTTATTCCTTTCTTGATATTTGGGGGAGGGAGGGATGAAAGAGAGAGAGAGAGAGAGAGAGAGAGAGAGAGAGAGAGAGAGAGAGAGAGAGAGAGAGAGAGAGAGGCAGACAGAGACAGAAAGAGGATCTCAGTAGATGTCTTATTGCTATGATTATATTACATTTCTATTCAGATCTAGGAAGTTATTCTTGATTTCATATCTTAATTTTCTACTCAAATCCAATGATAAAATCACTGTTTTTCTTAACCCGAAGACTCTTTTCTGCTTTTTTTTCTGTTACTCAACTGCCTCATGTTTCTAGCCTTTTAAAATATATAATGTTATTGCATCACCTCCTTTTTATTACCTTAGTTCTTTTGAATAGAAATTCCCTTCCAGAGACACATTAACTGTTATAGATTTTATCTCACTAAGTCGAAGTGATAACTATAAACTCTTAATTTCTCTCTTTGTATTATGGTTCCTAGTTATTCTTGTTAGCTTCTTGTTGAGGTCATGGATTTTATTAACATTTTCTTTTTTGGAATTTTGTCAATTTATAACTTATGAGTACATCAGTCCTGATTATTCTTTCATTGTAGTTCCTCTTTATAGTAGATAGCTTGGTGGTTATATATAAGCTCTTTTATCTCTTTCTTTGATTCCTTTTCATTTAAAGCTCTTTTTGATCAAATTTGCAAGACACCTGGCAAATATATTTTTACGAGCCTTTGTTAGGTGTATTCTAATCCTCAAAAGGAGTCTGTCATCCTTATATTTTAAGCTTTGTTCCAGAAGGCAAAATTCTGTTCTTAAGTACCATCTCCTTAGTCAGCTGTTTTCTTCCTAAATAAAATTTTCTATTCTTTCTCTGTTGCCATAAACACAACAATGAACAAAACACAACCTGTGCCCAATAGTCCTTGGTTTCTTGCTCAAGAATTTGTAATTAATGGTAATTTTTTTGACTCCTTATGGCAATATGGTTTGAACTCATGTGAACTGCTAGGGTTCAGTTACATTTTGATCTATTTTAATGAGTCTTGGTAAATTCTCTTCTACTTCTTGAGTATATCATCATGGAAGATAACAGGCATCTTTCTTGTTACCACATCAGGAAGAGTTTCCCCAGTACCCCTCAATTGGAATTCATTCACCGCTTCTACTGTTTCTTTCTTCCTTTGATCTTCACAGGATTATATTTTGCTCCATGACTTCTATGACTCTACTTCATCCAACTCAGATAGAAATGGGGAATACCATACTTCACCTAAAGATCCCTGTGGACCACATAGTGACTTAGAAAAAAGTTCCATGTTTATGTTTATTTATCAATATATTAAATTTAGATAGGAATACTTTAATCAATGATTTACTTGGTAGTGGTATAAGCTGCATATGTTCCACCTGATATCTCTTCTTTAAAGGACTAACATTTGTTTCTTCCACAGAACCAGAAAGATCCTCAATTTTTTTCCCTTTAAGCATGCAGATATTCTCTTCTTTCCCTTCTTCTTCTTTTGTGTAGCAATTTTCTACTTTCTATCCCTATGACCAGACACAAATTTTCCCTTTTCCACAAAAGAAGAAAATTCTGTTTCTGTTTCTTTATGTATATTTTATTGAATCCAATAACTTGGAATGTGGAAAAGCATTCCTTAAATCCTTCATCTCACTTCGAGGTGGGAGGGGAGTCAGTGGAACAAAAAGATAGTAGTTGTAAGGCAGAAATCACTCAGTACAAATAAGGTATTGAATTAAATTAAATTTACTATCCATGGTGATTGATAATTTTCTTTTTTTTTTTTTTAACTATTTGACTACCCTTAAGCATCTTAAGTGGCTTAAGCACCTCTTTTTTTTTTTTTTTTTGGCAAGGCAAATGGAGTTAAGTGGCTTGCCCAAGGCCACACAGCTAGGTAATTATTAAGTGTCTGAGAACGGATTTGAACCCAGGTATTCCTGACTCCAAGGCTGGTGCTTTATCCACTATGCCATCTAGCTGCCCCCTTAAGCACCTCTTGAAAACCATTGCAGTCAATTTTTGACTTTTAATTGCTTGATATTTCTACAGAATTTAAATAGAAATGCTATAGGACACCTTACCTTCCATATCCTCTAATGCCAACTTCCTTCCCATCACCTTTCAATCTATTCTTCCAATTCACTTCATCTTCCATTTGTCCTACTTACCTTTTCTTACCATCTCTCTCTTTCTCCTTTAATCCTAATCCTTGAATCACTTTCTTGAGGCCCTTATTTCTTCAACAAATCCTTGATCTTTAATATGCCTTAATTTTGTTTTTTTCCCTTTTAACCTCTAATACAGAAGCCAGAAGTAGAATATGAATTTAAATTCTTTTCCATTAAGTATTCCTCAATTTCTCCCAAATTTCCTCTCTTCACATTTGCTCTCTAGCCTTCCAAATCACCTATATAATTTCCTCCTTTTTATTATTCAATACAAGTCCTTTTTTATTTTTTCCTACTCCTCTTTCCTCATCTTTATCACACAACCTAGACATATTTTTCCTTATTTTTCACTGTCTTATCTTTAGGGTGACAGTATTTTCAACTATCCTTCCCTCCCCCATCTGTATCTCCCAGTAGATTCAATGTATCTTAAGAAGTATCTGAGCTTCTGTTAAAAAAGTTATATCAAAATTGAGAAATATTTTGGTATCTTTCCTGTGAGTGAGTGGATTGATTTATAGTAGCTTTAATTTTTAATCTGTGATCAGTTACCAATGGAGAATCAAAAACATGGAAATTTTCAAAATGGTGAAATCTAGAAAAAAGCCAGGTGAAAAACTTATTTTAAAAAGTTTTTCCCCTAATTACATGTAAAAAAAAATTTAACATTTGTTTTTTGTTTTTAAATTTCTGAGTTCCAAATTATTTCCTTTCCTCCTTCCTCTCACCCTTCCTGGGATAGAAAGCAGTCTTATATAAGTTATACAGGTGCAATCATGTAAAACATTTCCTTATTAGTCGTTTTATGCAAGAAGATTCAAACAAGATAGAAGGAAGGAAGGAAGGAAGGAAGGAAGGAAGGAAGGAAGGAAAGAAAGAAAGAAAGAAAGAAAGAAAGAAAGAAAGAAAGAAAGAAAGAAAAAGAGAAAAATATGTTTTAGTCTGTATGCAGACAACATCACTTCTTTCTCTGGAGATGGATGACATTTTTAATTATAAGTCCTTTGTGATTGTCTTGAATCATGGTATTACTGAGAATAGCTAAGTCATTCACAGTTCTTTGTCATACAATATTTCTATTGTTGTACACAAATTCTCACTTCACTTTGTATCAGTTTATGTAAATCTCAACAGGTTTTATTCTAAAATGATCCCATTTATCATTTCTTATAAAATAATAATATTCATCACAATCATATGCCATGGCTTTTTTTTTTTTTGCCATTTCCAATTGGTGGTGAAGGGTGAAGGGTTAAAGTAAGATCTTCCCTATCAACTGTTATAGTCTAAAGATAAGGAACTTCCTCAGCACAGCAAACTGAACTGAAGCACATTTATCAAAATTTGTTCTGGGACAGGGAGTGCTGAGGAATATTCCTTGAAAACATGTCTTGGGGTCCGTCCACACCTGGGACTTGATTTGCAGCTCACTGAGTTCAATCATGAAAGCCCCTTAAATCTTGTAAATCCTTGGGACTCTGCCACTTTGTGTAAACACTATTAAGGTCTTCCTTGGGAAAGGGTCTTTTGGAAGTCTCCCTTTTCAGAGTGGATGCTCTGCCACAGGGACTTTCCCAACTGAGACCTTAAAGGCTGTGACCTAGGGACTTCCCCAGCCTGACATTCAAGAGTTGGAGCCTCCTCCTTTTCTTTGTCTATTTTTATGGTTTTCCTCATATCTATCTATGTATGTGTCATCTGTATATCTATGTATCTATCTTCTCATGTATCTCTTGGATTATAAGTATATTATCATTAAAATCTCATTTAAAGACTTAAGAAAGAGTGAATGCATCATCATGGGTACAGACCTGAACCGATCAGACATCAAATCTGCAATTCATAATCCTTCTGTTACCGATGGACATCATCTCAATTTCAAATCTTAGCGTAGATGAAAATGACAACCTATTTCCTAAATTTAATACAACTGCTTAAATTAGAAGCATATTTATTATATCCTGGGGGGGGGGTCAAACTTGGCTAAGTTTCTGTGGAAAAAAAATCTTGTTAGAATTCAGATAGAAATCATAAAAATAACATGTGAAAAATTGTTCTTGCTTTCTGAGGCACCAATAATACTGCATAACTTCTCAAATTTTTTTATGGTTTTTCCCTTTCAGGTTCCCTGTTGTACAAATCAACCAATCAACATTTCACCTTTCCCCATTACCCATGTATTTCAAATTTTAAAAAATGGACTGCCTGTGTAATTGTTGATAGTATATATTGTTCTGCAAAGTGGGTCAGACTGAAAAAAAAAAAGAACCCACAGCTGATTGGTTTCATTGTAGCAATTAATGGGATGAAGAAGCTGACTGAACATTTTCCTCTTTGGACTAATAGCACCATAGGAACAAATGGAGTCCCTGAGAGGCTGTTGCTCCATCTATCAATACACTTGCAGCAGGCTTGTTTTGATAAAATTAGTGGCAAATGAGGGTTGCTGACTACTATTAATTTTCTTTGCATTTTTTTCCTTCTTAGAAATTTCATTTCTATTTGAATAATAATTAAAAACTAAAGATGTGTGATTTAGGGAAAACATGGAATACTCTCAATTAGATTAAGCATATGACTGTATACATTTGGTTTAATAACATTCTCAGTTAATTGGGCAGAATTGATTTGTTTTGTAGAACTAATGTTCCAGTTGCCTAGGGATTTAATAGTTGTAAATCAGTAATGACATTTTAGTGTAGGTTTTCTGATAGAACATGCTTTATCCAGTTCTTCCACTATGTTAGCAGCAAAATTTAATTATTAAGTGAAAGGAAACTGTTTTCTTCAAGGAACCCTTGCTACTGCGGCTTCAAGTTCTGAACCATAGTGACCCCCATGGCTTTTGCCGGAGGTGGTATAAAATGATGTGATAAAACTGATGAGAATGATACATAAATGCAATGTTTCCTGTTTAAGCCAGTTATATAATTAGTTGTTTGGATTGGAATGGAACTTTTCTCCAATAATGCCTTTTCTTGTTTTTCAGATTGTTCACAGAACTCTGGCAGCAATGCTGGGCTCCCTTGCTGCATTAGCAGTATTAGCTGTTATCGGTGATGTAAGTTGCTACATTTCAAATAATTAGCTTATTTCTTGATAAGATGTTATGCTTTTGGCAGGATCCAAGTCAGTTTTAGATAAAATGTCCTTTCTTTTGTCATTTCTGCAACTTTCTCTAGTCAGTAGCCTAATGCCTAACTGGTGATTTGGTGAGAAACAATTGTTTTCTAAAGCATTACACATAGTTGGTTTTCTTTTTGTTTATACTTAAATAAAAGTAATATGAAGAGAATAGATTGAACATCTAGAACTAGAAGAAACCTCAAAACTCATCTAGTTCAGCCCTTTCATTTTATGGATGGCAGCATGGAGGGCCAATAGGTAATAAACAGCAAAGGGAGTCTTTTAAATCTGCATATTTGGCAGAATGTTCACATGACTGAATTCAGTAATTGTATTAATTCAGTAATTGTTGTATCATTGTATTACTAGTTTTTTTTTTAGATTTTTTCAAGGCAAATGGGGTTAAGTGGATTGCCCAAGGTCACACAGCTAGGTAATTATTAAGTGTCTGAGACTGGATTTGAACCCAGGTACTCCTGACTCCAGGGCTAGTGCTCTATACATTGCACCACCTAGCTGCCCCCATATTAGTAGTTTTTAAAGTAACTATTGGTTTGGATCAATTAAAGACATTAATTTAAAGCATCTCTATGTGTGTTGCCATATAGTAACAGTGGGGTTTAACATCTTAAATGATGGAGATCCTAGATTTATGCTTGGAATCCCAGAAGTCATTTAGTCTAATCTCCTATTTTGAATGAGGAAATTGAGGCCCATACTGATGCCAGAAAGATTATTTTAGTAATTGCTGAGTTATTTTTTAAAAATTCTTATTTTTTTGTGCTATACCATGAATTTGATATTTCTAGTCACCTTTATAAAGTATAGTTATAAATCAAGGAACTTTACATTTCTATTGTTGGTTTATTTTGTTCCTTGTTTGTATTTGTTGTTGCTGAATCTCATTTTTATTTCTTTTTGATTTGTTCTCAAGAGGTATTAGATTAGTTCATATAAGGAAAAAAGACTAGGTGCTGTTTGAGATATCAAATAAATATGAGATGATCCGTGTCTACCTGGATTTTACAGTCTAGTTGGAGAAGGCATAATTGTTTAGTAAATTATGTAAAACTATACAAACCAAAGAATTATCTGAGTTCCACAAAGGGGAAGTATAACTCACTGGCATTGAAGATGGGTAAGATTTGGACAAGTGAATAGGAGCAGAAAAGGTATATGAGGTCAGGAAGTAAATAAGACAAGTTTTAGAAAGGCAGTGAATGTATTGTGTTCAGTTCACAGTAAGATGATTGACTTGATTTGATTCCATTATAGAGGAAGAAGGAAAAAAAAAATATGTAGGTGAAGTGAAGACAAATTATGCAAGATTTTATGCTGCTAAAGAGTTGAGACAACCTGTTGATTAGGGAACCACTGGAGATTTTGGAGCAGGGCAGTTATTAAAGAAATTAATGATTTAGAAATGCCTTTGGTAGAAGTTCTAGGATGAATCTAGGAGAGAGAAACTGATAGTAATAGATCATATAATGAGACTAGGATTAATGAAGTTCTGTTACTAGAGGAACAATAGTGGGATATTTCAAATGGATTGAGTAAATATAAAGTGTAAAGAAAAGAAATGTGTCAAAGCTACATATGGAAGTAGTTAAAATTCTGAACTGGCAGTGAGGAAGAACTGATTTTGTCCTTTGACACTTATTAGTTGTGTAACCCTTAATCTCTCTCAGACTGTTTTCTCCATTATAAAATGGGAATAATAATGGCACTTACCTTTAAGGATTGTTATGAGGATCAAATAAGATATTTTTAGGGTGCTTAGCACAACAAGTACATAGTGGGAACTCAATAAATGCCTGTATCCTTACCTCCTCTCCCTTCTCTTCTCCTTGCCTTCCCCATGTTTCAAGTATGACAATTAGTAATGTCATTCATAGAAACAGGGAAAAGAAGATCCAGGCTGGTAAGTGACTTGTTCAAAGTCACAAAGGCAGTGATATGAATCATCAAAATCGTAAATTGAACTTGTCTTCTTTGTTCAGAGCCTGTGCTTCTTCCACTATATTGTGTAGCCTTCTTTAGAAGGTTTATGAAAATAGTGAGTTTGGCTTTGCATATATTGAGCATGACATGGTACATTCATGGAAAATAGTCACTAGGGTCATGATTAACATGAATTTAAGAAAACTCAATAGAAATCAGTGCTAGGTTAGATAACATTCTAGTTAGGTAACAACATCTCTATCAACACAGATATGTTTTTAAAAATCACACTAGTTGAATTTGATCACAATAAATAGTTATCAAAATTACAACAAGCAACTCATCACCAAAAACATAACAACAAATAGAATTTGGGTAAAACCTGGTTAAAGCCATCTTTTACAATTATATGAGCTTTTGCTTGTAGGCAACTCTAAGCATAGTAAAAATGGTAATTGTCATGTAGTCTCCACAGTAGGAATTTTAGAAAAGCAAATAGTAATTGCAAAGTTCAAATTTCATGATCATTGAAATTAGAGATTAAAAGTCTAATATTATTAATTATGGATAGAATTAGTTTTGCTCATTCTATTCATTAAAATGTCTGAGAAGATGTAAGGGAAGCATTATAATATATTAGAATGTTTTAGTTTTAATTTTAGAATGTAAACTCTATGAAGGCAGGGATTCAGTTTTTGAATCTCCTTATATTCTAGGTTTAATATGTCATTATTGAAATGAATCAATAAAATCATGGCATATTTACATGCTGTTACAAAGTACTTCACATACATGATCTCTTGTCATATAATCCTAGGTGGAAAATATTGAAAGGATTATCATATCTAACATATGAGGAAACTGAGGTTCAGAAGTGTCAAGTGACTTGTCTATGGTTAGCTCTCTCTCTCTCTCTCTCTCTCTCTCTTGTGCTCGCTCTCTCACTCTCTTGATCTCACTCTCTCCCCTCTCCCATCTTCCCCTTTTTCCTCTCTCTCTCTCTCCCCCCTTCCCTCCCTCCCTTTTTCTCTCAAGAGATGGCTATATTTTGCTTTAAGAGAATCATTTTGGCAAGTGTAGGAAGGATAAGATTGAAAGTGAAAAGGCAAGGCAGGAAGACAAAATAGGAGGGCTTTGCAATAATCCAGTTGAGAGGAGATGAGAGTTTGAATTAAGATAGTAGCTTGGTGAATGGCAAGAAAGTGATAGATGTGAAAGATGTTATCAAGGTAGAAATGACAATAATGGGGAGGTGATTGGGATACTCCCCACTCCCACCCATTGATTCTCCACGTACATATTGGGAAGATGCTTTGGTTTCCTTTAGAAATTGCTCTATGTGTTAAATATTATACTGCTTCTCATTTGAAATAGAAATAAACTAGATACGACCAGTTTCATGTTAAAATCTTATGTTCACATATTTCTTTATTTGTAGGACCTTGGTAAAGTCATTTTTTTACCTTTTTATTTCTCAATCTTCTCATGTATAAAATGGAAATAATATTTGTCCTCTATTCATTCTGAGATGATTATATTAAATTACATTTTAGAAATTCAAAGAAATACTTGAAAAAAGTATATTGTACTGTTGAAATTCAAGAATTTTTCTTTATTACTACTATAACATTTAGCAGATTCAGTGAATGGATTCTGTGAGAAAATAAGTTTGGGGCTAGTGGTGATTGTTTTGAATGTTTCATTTCTTCATGTAATAATCCTGGATCTTTCTTTTTAAAAGAAAATTGCTAGATGCAGACAGTTACATTTGTGAGAACTAGGCTGTCATTGCTCTCCAGAGGCAAGGAGCCTAATAGGTTCTAGCCCATTGGGGATGGTTTTTAAGTGAGAGGTGTTTATAGTTCACAGCTAATGACTATATAGGTAATACAAAGTGTTTACTGATGATTTTCTTCTTTGATTGCAGAGACCCAGCCTGGTCAGAGTGGTGGAGTGGATTGATTATGAGACTCTGGCATTATTATTTGGAATGGTAATTAAAAGCCTCCCTGTGAGACATCAGTATTGGATGTTTTTTTTTTTTTTTTTTTTTAGTTTTTGATAATTGTCTTCTGTTACATTAAAAGACTGGGAAAGGTTTGAAAATCAGTGCCTGATTGAGAAATTTTAACTCATGCTTGCTTGATTTCTTTCCCACTGAAACAAGTAAAATGCCTTGACAATTCAGTAATCTTTAGCTAGTTTTTAGTTCTAGAATTTATCTTCTTTTTAGTGATAAATATAGCTTGTTTTAAAGATTAAGAAAAATATTAAGGAAAATATAATTTTATTGAGGTTAATACATTGACAGTATGTTTATAGGATCATGGATTGATGGGAATTTGACAATCATATAGAACTCCCTCATTTTACAGATGAGGAAAATGAGGTCCACATAGTTGAAGTGATTTATTAATATGACATCTCAAAGAAATGACTAGATTAAAAACCTTTGGTGGTCATGACAATGTATTTAAGATTATTAGACACTCAGAGTTAGGGTCTCAGTATTTCAGCTTCACAGTATTCCTTTATCTTTTATCTTTATAAAATTGATTCCTTTAGTTATCATCTTATTCAAAATATTTTCCCCCACATTACTCTCCCTCTCCAATTTACTGATTACTGTGCTGATGATGCCTACAAATACATACATATCTTGTTTCTTCTGTCTTTAAAAATGCAATAAACAATATTAAAAATTTTATTTGTTATAGATATTAAAAAAAACTTTCTGCTCTTCAGGGCAGAATGTGATTGAAGATGTATCATCATTTTTAAAAAAAATCCCTAGTTTGACCTGGGTATAAGGGAAACTTAATTCTACTACATCCTTAAGATATCTTTCTATATATTTCCTCCTCTTCCCAATTAAAGTCTTAAAAACCTTGTCAGTAATATATATTTCAGACATAGTTAATGTGGATATTTGTTTTACTGATGGACACACATACGTACACATATATATGTATAGATCAATATAGATATGTACACACATACATATACACATGCATTGTGATTTAACTATTTTCTATTTGATGAGGATATATTTTCTTATAGTTGTGTTTATTTCTTTTGCTATAAAATACCTTTATATACTTGGATCCTTTTTCTGTTTTTATTTTTTGGAGCTCTTTTGTGTAGTATTGCTGGACCATTTTTTCAGATATATATTACATAATATACCACTTCATATTCTTTATAATTCACTTTGCTATGCTTCACAAATGTTTTATAACCATGAATATATTCCCTATACCTGGAATGTACTTTGCTCATTTTTTTTACCTCCTAGAATCCTAGTCTCAATCAAAACTCTGCTTAAGTACCACCTCCTGCCTTTCTTATCTTTTTCCCCTTCCCATGGCTATTCGTGCTTCTTCCCAAGTTATTTCATATTTGCTTTGGATTTATTCTTTGACTTCTTTTTATGCCTACCTGTGGCCTTACCCTCCCTCCCCCCAATAGAATCTAAAATCTTTAGAGTCAGGAGTGATTTATGGGATACCCATGTATAAAATGCAATCCTTGCTCTCTGTGAGATTTCAGAATAGCTGGCGAAAACAGAATATGTAAGTAATACCAGTCACTAAATGCTCTGTGTCCAGAATAAGACTGAGAATACATTCTATCCTCTCAGAGTAAGTCAGGGATAGGTGAGCTGGAAGTAATAAATGAAGTGTCAACATGTGTTTGTCTCCCAAAGAAACCTAAGAAAATTGTTATTTACTATTAAATTCCCCAACCTACCCCCCCCCCAATCCACATGAAATGTAAATGCCCTTGTAGATGCTCAATGGAAGAATGAATAGAGAGACCCTCTCTGAGTCAGGAAATCCTGAATTCAAGTCCTGATCCTCTGACCAGGGCTCCAGGCAATTCTCTAAGACTGTAAAACAGTAGAAGAACGGTTAAAGCTCTGCACTGGTAGAGGAAGTTTCCTCACAAGGAATTCCCTATGCTAGAGTACGTTAAACATGTAGTTTGTGGGATATATTAGACCCATAACATTGTTAAATGAATCTTGAACCAAATAAAATAAAACAAGGAAGTACAATAAAATATAAAATTAAATTAAAATGGATGTGTATAGAAAGTATTAGGTTTCAGCACAGATTTCATTGTTACCTCACTCTATGAAAAATTGACTGACAGTTGGGGTATAGGTGTGGGAATACGTGCTTGCAATTATGGTGCTGAGGAGACTGAGGCTAGTGGATTGCATGACCTTAGGAATTCTGAGATGCAGTAGGGATGCAGTCAATTGGATGTTCATGTTGTTTGCCACTAATATGGTGAACCTTGGGTAAGGCAAATGGACCCAGATTAAAAAAATAATTCCCTTGTTTATGAGCAGTGAGATTGGACTGTGAGTAGCTGCTGCACTTCTACCCTAGTAGTGATATAGAGATTCAATCTTTTAAAAAAATTACGAGGAGAAATAAGACTAAAACTCCAAGATCCCTTCTTACTCTCTCAATCTCTCCACTGGAAATAAAAAATTTACAAAATCCTTTTAATGAATAGTTAAGCAAAACAAATTTCTGTACTGGCCATTTCAAAAATTTGTATCTCATTTGGAGTTTTAAGTATATCTCTTCTGTCAAGAGAAAGATAGCATTCTTAATCACTGGTCCTCCGCAATCATGTTTGAGCATTTCATTGGTTTCAATGTTGTATGATGTTTTCTCTTTTAGGCAAAGGATTTCATGAAAATTATTTTAATTTTCTGCCTCTTTTCTTTTTTTTCTGTGTTCAGGGGATACCAGGTTCTTAGATATTTTTGTTCTCTTAGAAGTTCTGAGAGAAGTTTTTGCTTTTCTTAGCAAGAAAGTAACAAATCAGTTTAACAATTATGTTTTACCTTAAACTTCATTGATTAGAGGAGGACACAGTTCTCTAAATAGCTATTTACAGTTATCTCACTGATAGCTCCAAACCTTGTGAATAATTGAAACCATCTTCTATCATCTTGGGAGGCTGCTGAGGTCAGCCACTGGAAAAATTTAACTATAGTTAAAATTAGGTAACATCATCACTGGCAGGAAACATCCAAGAGTGGACTGGGTGCATTGTGTGTGACATGCTGGAAATGGGTGCAGTGAAGCAGAAGAGGTAGTTTGCAAAGGGATATGAGATAAATCCTTATCCTTACTCAAGAGAAAGCGAAAAAGATGGACAAAATAACAATATAAAGTAGCTATGCTAAACAGAGTTATTTCATTAACTTTTTGTTTTGATTAGTTATAGTCATGCTCTTGACTCATTGAATTTACATATTGAACTAATCTTTTAGGTAAACCCCTATACCCTTATTTTCCTCCATCCTGAATATATTCAGATATAATTCAGTTTAGATACTTGAAAGACTTTATACTTATACCTATTATATTTATTTTGAAAAAATGTAAAAATTTAAATAAAAATTTAAAAATCATTTTAATTTTTAAAAAAATTATTTTGTTTTATTATAAGCATTTATTTTCTTTCCCATCTACTCACTGAAAAACAAAGATATTATAACAAATAAATATAGACTAGCAAAATAAGTTTCCATATTGATCACATCCCAAAATGTCAGTCTTATTCTATAGCTTAAATCTATCACCTTTCTATCAACAGGTTGGTCTCATGCTTCAATTGGCCATCTAGAGTCATAGTTGGTTATTTTATTGATCAGAGTTCTTAAGTCTTTCAAAACTGTTTTTACATAAATTGCTCTCCTGATTCTGTTCACTTCACTCTGTATATATCACTTCATATAAATCTATCTAGGTTTCTCTAAAATGGTTCATTTTAATCATAATTTGATTAGTTATTCCCCAAATGATTGATAGGCAATCATTACCCAAATAATAGATACCCACTTAGTTTCTAGTTCTTTGTCATCATGAAGAAAACTGCTATAAATATTTTTGTATACATTGGTACTTTTTCTCTTACTTTGATCTTTTGGGTGATTTAGGTTCTAGTAGTGATGTCACTGGGATGTCTAATTTAGACTGTTGATCATAGTTTTCAGATGTTATCCCAAATGGTGAGACTAAATTATATTTCAGTTTGTTTTCCAGGCTGTTGTCAACTTTTAAAATATTGAATCTGTAACACAGCATAATGGCTACAATTCTCATTTGGAAATTTTTATATATGTACTTTTTCTGTAGAGATTATCCCAAATACTTTGGTGTAATTTTAAGCTATTAAACTTAAAAACTTTGAACTGTACTAAGATGTCCTATTTTTTGTCTAGGACAAAATGTTTCCATATGTCATTAAAGGCAAGTAGCTGTCAAAATTATTTTCTAAAGTACAGATCTGACCAAGTTATATCTAATTCTCACTTCTAACACATAACCAGGTCTTCAATCCTTGGCAATTCATTTTACTTCTTGGGGTGCAGAGGTAATTCTTTAAAACTATAAGCTTCAAAAAAATTGCCAATCTGCATTAATAAAGAGAGTAAATAGGGGCAGCTAGGTGGATAATTACCTAGCTGTGTGGCCTTAGGCAAGCCACTTAACCCCATTGCCTTGCAAAAACCTAAAAAAAAAATAAAGAGAGTAAATTCATTTGGAGTTCTCTGTACCAATGAAACCATAGATTTGTTCTTATTCAGTCATACAAATTTAGTAGCCTTATTAAAAAAAAAGATGAGATTAGTTTGGCATGACTCCTTTGGGGGAAAGTATGCCCAAACTCACGGAGTACATTTGACTGAGGGAATCACTCACACAGTTCTTGGAAATCGACTCACAGTGGGTATGAAGCATTGTTCCCAGCTACTGCTGCTATCTTAGGGATTCTACTAAAAATATCAATCTTCGAAGTTTACTCAATTCTCCTTTTGGGAATATGTTTGTATCGGGATAGTTGTGCAGGATGGGAGGTGAGATTCAGGGGAAGAGATCCAAACTGATGCAGAGGCATGACTTTTGATTTTCTTATCTATTTCTTAATTCCTTCTTTAGGATCTTAGGTAGAAGGCTTTAATTTTAAGATGCCAGATGCTCAGATCTCTAGTCTATGAACTAGCTTGTGAATAAGTTTTATCAACTAATCCAAATATACTTCCCTTATAACAATACTCCTAATCATCTAGTAGCTTTCAAAGACATTTAAATTAATTGTATTTATTCTATTTTTCCTGTGCTGGCAGAATTCTTCAGTTTAAATCTATTTTGTTCATCTCCTATATCCTTTGGATGATCTACATTTTAAACTCATTAAATACTATCCCTTATTGATATAATTTTTATAGTGATTGTTCTCTTGATTTTGAGTTGTTATTTCTGGTATAAATCCTTCTTGATCATAATGAACATTTTGTTTGGAAATGATTCTAAAATCTACCTACATTATTATCATGCTTACTTACATTAATAGTCATTAGTGATATTGGCTTAACATTTTATCTTTTTTTTGCTTTATTTCTTCCAAGTTTGTGGTCAAATAATATTTGTTTCATAGAACAAATTTTTGAAAGAAGCTTATTTTGAGATTTTTTAAAAAAATGTTTAACTTTGTTGGGAAGCTTATCTGGGAATAAAGTTCTACATGCTAGTTATTAGTATATCATATTTAATGTCTCATTTTTGTGGAAAAATTCCATGAGATTTGAATTGATGTTTTTGGATGATATTCATACTTGCTAATAATATCTTGTTATTTTGATGCTCAAATTTGACAAATACATACCTACAATCCTTAAAACATATATTAATTTTGAGTTCACCCATACTGATGTTTTAAGAACCCTATCCATTGGTAAACTGTTCCTCATTTTGAATATTTCTGAGAAATTTCCTTGTATTATTTCCTGAAATATTGGTTGTATTATTTTCTTTTTTACTATTGTTTGGAAATCTGATAATATAAAAATGCTAATCTCTGATCTGTCTTATAGATCTGTCAATCTTTTCCTCATAGCTTTTAATTTTATTCACTTTAGTGATTTTCTGAATTTTTTTCTACTACTTTTCCTTTGGCCATTCTTTCCTCTAGTAAAATAGTTCTATTTTTTTCAGAATATTATATATATATATATATATTTGTATATGTATAGTATGTATGCTTATATGTGAATTTACATGATGATTATGGAAAAAGAAGAGTATAAAATACCCAAGGATATTAAAGAAACATTAAAATTCATAACATATACATCTATGATTATTATAAAGAAATATTAAATAGAATATTAAACATATTCAATATTTTAAAAAGATACATTTTCACTTATAGTTATTTTTAAACTTTTCACATTATTTGTTATATTATTTCTTAGTTGCATTATAATTTTTTTATGGATTGATTTTATATAGTGTTGAATTTGTCCCAATAACAATATCTTTCATTCTTTAGAGTTTTTGAGTGCACTCTCACACTGTCTGCAAATACAATTTTTTCTTCTACTTTTGCACAATTATTGTTCTTTTAAACTTGTTTTTCTTGCCTTACTGCTTTAGGTCATATGGCCAATTCTATGTTAAATAGTAATAGTGAAAGTGAAATTTCTTGCTTCACTTATTTTTAGTGTTTAGATGTTTTAGTGTTTCTCTCTTCCAGATAATGCTGTCTTGGTAGTAGAGAAAAACTTGGGATCACAGAAATTCTTAATGCTCTGTTTTAAATTTTTTAAAACAACATATAAATGAAAGTTAAATTAAAAGTACCTTTGTTTTGATCATGTGTTTTTAATTTTCTTCCATAGATGATCTTAGTGGCCATATTTTCAGAAACTGGATTTTTTGATTATTGTGCAGTAAAGGTAATTTTTTGGGGTAGAATTTAGAAATCACATATATTCCTGTATTTATATAGCTACATTTATCAAATACAATTGCCTTTTATAAACAAATAACTAAGAAAAAAACTGCTTATTTTCTGAATTATCTCTTTAAGAATAATGAGCATTTACTGTGTGAAAAAGTTTAATGGTCCTTATGACCATTTTTTAATGCTCATTAAATAACTAGAGAAGTGGATAAAGTCTTGAATGGTTGGGTTAAATGTTTTGTGTAATTAGACTTTAGTAAGTAAGTAAGTTGAGATTGACGTAGCTATAATTTTTTTGCTTTTCTTTTGTGTATATAAAGCTTTACAAGTCATCTATTTCTGATAAATATACTGTTTAGTAGAGTAATTTTTGTGATAGCTTTCTATACTTTGCATGTTCTTTAAGTTCATTTCCAGTGTGGGCGAATCCACAGAAAATCACAGGTCCACCCTCATTATACTTGCAAATGATTGAGCAATAATAATATTGCCAGTTTTCTTTTGGTAAATTATTATAATTTTTAGTTTTAAGTTGACCTTTCTGATTCTCAGAAAAAATAATAGTTCTGAAGGTAATATTAATCAGAATTTGTAAAGAGTATGAGAACAAGAAGCATGATTCATTTATTTATTGAAGAAATATTTATTAAGCACCTACTAAATACAAGAAAATAAGTTTTTCTAAAAAAATTTGGTTCTTTTTATATTCTTCTGATAAATGGAAGGAAATAAAAGCAATGTCTATAGAAAGCAGAGTATTTGGGTAGTGAGAAAATCATGGAACACTAAATCTCCATAAAGTTCTGACTTGCTCCAGTCAGAGAATATGAGGACATCAATATCTGTGGTATATAGTACCTGGTACAGGATATGGTTTGCATTGCCCAAATATTTAAATTGGATCATCTGTATAGCCAAATATTGAATTGATTGGCACAGATTAGATGTAATATAGACTGAATAGTAGGGTTTAGAAACTATGCATCTAATTGTTTAGAAGTGACTCTAACATGTGCCTTCCTCTAAAAATTGTGACTGGGGCAGCTAGGTGGCACAGTGGATAAAGCACCGGCCCTGGAGTCAGGAGTACCTGGGTTCAATCCGGTCTCAGACATTTAATAATTACCTAGCTGTGTGGCCTTGGGCAAGCCACTTAACCCCATTTGCCTTGCAAAACCCTAAAAAATAAAAAAATAAAAAAAATAAAAAAAATAAAAATTGTGACCCAATGCAAACCACTCCTGTATCTTTGTTAAGAAAACTCCAAATGGGGTCATAGAGAGTTGCACAAAACTGGACACTGTTCAAAAATCTTTAGTACATTTTTGGATCTTATATTAGTACATTTGTACCAATTAGTACAAAAATATTAGTTCATATTTGTACCTTAGGACTGTAGATTTAGAACTGGAAGTGATGGTGACTTCATAGTGCCAATAAAATAAAATCATTTAAACCTCTCTATTTGGTATGGTAAGACTATTCTTAATCTGTCTCTAACCTTTTCAGTTCTAATTTAGTCATATTTTACTGGACTTCCTTCCACCTACTTTACTTCTTAGCTAAATGGGATGATTAAATATTCTCTGACCTTACCTGGCTATCTTCTGTTCCCTTGACCTGTAACTACTGAAATCTCTTTCTACCTTCAATGTCTATCTCAAATTCAACCTTCTCTCAAGGAATCATCTCCGATCTTCCAATATGAAATCTCCTTAGTTTTTCTCATAGCATCTTTTCTGGACCTCTCTTTTGATGTTATTACATTTAATCTTGTCTCATACTTATTTGTATATGACCATTACCCTTTTTAAAATCAAATCAAATAAGCTAGTATTTACTAGGTGCCAGGTAGCTAGGTGACAGAGTAGATAGAGTAGGTTAAAATTGTCATTTTAGAGAAAAAAAACACATACATGGAACATAAAATAAATTAGAGACAGTTTGGTGACACAAGGAATAATGGGCTGAGTCTGAACTTATGAAGACCCGAGTTCAAATCTAACCTCAGACACTATTTATATAACTCTGGTCAAGTCACTTCAACTCTGTCACAGTATCCTTAGCTATAAAATGAGGTCAATATTAACAACTACCTCCCAGAATAAAGTATTTAGTACTTTGAGTAAAGTCTTGAATAAAATATTGAAAAAAAAGGGGTACCTAGGATGGGAGCTTCAATCCAGCCTCAGACATTTGAATCTCACTAGCTATGTGACCTTGGGCAAGTCTGATCACCCTGCATTCAGGGCCATCTCCAGTCATCCTGATTCATATCTGGTCACTAGACCCAGAGAGCTCTGGAGGAGAAAGTAAGCTGGTGACTTAGTACAACCTCCCTCACTCAAAACTAAATTCTTATCAAGATATCGCCCTCCTCATTTCCTCTTCAAAAATGAAGGACACACATTGTGAATAAAGTATTATAAAGTCCTAAGAACTGGCACCCAGTAGATACCATATAAATGATGATGATGATAATAATAATAAATAATAATAATAAATAATAATAATAATAATATTAATATTAAATAAGTAAAATTCTGGTCCAGATGATTTTCCATCATACTATATTGCCTCTTATAAAAACTTGTCTCTAAAAAGAAATCAACTGTGTATTCAAGGAAATCCCTAATTGCTGGGGGCTTTTCTTTTGCTACTTGTGTTCATTAGGCATACTGGCTATCTCGAGGCAGAGTGTGGGCCATGATCATTATTCTGTGTCTCATTGCTGCATTCCTTTCAGCATTTTTGGATAATGTCACCACAATGCTGCTCTTTACGCCTGTTACCATAAGGTAAGCTATGTGATTATTAACTGTTTATAAAGCCAACTTTCTGAATGATGAGATTTAAAATTTTTTATCTTAATGCAGAAGAAAAATGAGAAAGATTGAAAAATTCAAATTCTAAATAATTGAATATTAATGCAAGATTCTAGTTTCTATCTTGTTTCTCACATACTGATAAAATATGTTTCTTGAGAGCAGGCACTGTTTTAATTTTTGTCTTTGGGTTCTAAGTAACATGTATGATCTTGAAACATTCAAGGCACTTAATATATTTTTGTTGATTGCTGTATCTTGACATGTATCAAACAGAATAATGCTTTGATACATTTGATCTAAGATATCTCAGAGGGGGGTAATCCATACAATCGTGACAATTATAAACTGAGCAAATCTGTGTCTTCTTGTAAGTTTGTTATGGAAATAATACAAACAAAATTTCCAATTTTTTTTTTGCAAAATTTATCTCTTAAGGACACTGAATAATCAACAAATATTTGATTTAGGTCGGCTAGGTGGCATAGTGGATAAAGCACTGGCCTTGGAGTCAGGAGTACCTGGGTTCAAATCCAGTCTCAGATATTTAACAATTACCTAGCTTGTGTGGCCTTGGGCAAGCCACTTAACCCCATTTGCCTTGCCAAAACCTAACCCCCCCCCCCCAACAAATATTTAATTTATCTTTGACATACATGAATCTTGGAAGGTGGAGCTGAAAAAAGGGAATGCAGACATGGCTGGCCAAGTTAGTACAGGGGAGATTTCTGCTTTGAGAAACTGTAAATTTATGTCTTTGAAGCAAAAGAAAGAATTTTAGGTGACCCTCTGATTGGGGTAAGTTGATTAACTAGAGTAAATAATGATGAAAAGGCTTGAAGACTGAGGTGTGAGACTTACCTTGTAGAAAAGACAATAGATCTGGAGAAATTACAGTGAAAAGCAAACAAGAAAAACCTTTTCCACTTTTTTGTGGTTCTCAGCATTCTAGCCCTGACCACTTGATAAGAGTGGTTCTTTGCCTTGCTAAGAAACAGGATCTTTCTAGAAAGAACACAATAATCTATGGAGACAATTCCTTGCCATTTTCTACTGCTCTGTTTCAAAATGTGTATAATAAAATATTTATTTTTTCCCTTTCCTCAGCAGTACTTTCTCTGCCTCTTTTAAATATCTTTTATTATTATTATTATTATTATTATTATTATTATTATTATTATTATTATTATTATTATTTGCAAGGCAGTGGGGTTAAATGGCTTGCCCAAGGCCACACAGCTAGGTAATTATTAAGTGTCTGAGCCCAGATTTGAACTCAATGTACTCCTGACTCCGGGGCTGGTGCTCTATCTACTTCACCACCTAACTGCCCCTAAATATCTTCAAAGAAAGAGATTTCTTGGCCTTACAAAGCTTTTCATTTGTATTACTTTACTCATTTCCTACTCATTCTACTACCAGAAACTGATGTAGTGACAAGAGCCTTGGATTTGGAATTACATGACCGGAGCTCAAATTCTAAATCTTACTAGCTGTGTGTGTATGCACATCTCATTTAACCTTTCTGAATCTCAATTTCTTTATTTATAAAATAAGGACATACATATTTATACAAATAATAATAGTTGTTAGCCTTTAGAACTTGAAGGTTTACAAAGTCTTTTATATATATATTATCTCACCTGATCCTTCAAATAACCCTCTGAGGAAGGTGTTATTATTACCCCCCCCCCCCCTTTAAAGTTGAACGGAGGCTGAGAAAGATATAATGACTTATTCATGGTTCCATAGCTAATAAACACTTGAGGCATAATGTGTCCCTACCTCTAAGTCTTTCCACTAAGATGCTTACTTGCTTCAGATTATCTCATAAAGTTGTAAGGGTAGCTTGGGGGCATTATAGATAGAGCACAGGTCCTGGATTCAGGAAGAACTAAATTCAAATCTGACTTCAGACAGGTACTAGCTGTGTGATCCTGGGCTTGTCATTTCACCCTGTTTACCTCAGTTTACTCATCTATAAAATGAAATGGAGAAGGAAATGGCAAAGTATTCCACTATTTTTGCCCAAAAAAACCCCAAATGGGGTCATGAAAACTGAAACAACTGGACAATTTTAAACAATCTTAGGATTGTAAAGAAAATATTTCATATAAATATGAGTTATTCTGTTTCACTACTATTACTAATATCACTTTACAGAATATCTATTTTTGTATATATTTTCAGTTGCATATTCTC